>NC_063050.1:53017941-53317941 GCF_018812025.1 Megalobrama amblycephala
CTTCAAAATCTAGGGTACCATTCACTCCCATTATAAAGCTTAGAAGAGCCAGGAAATGTTCTTATGTAAAATGTTGCTTTCAAGCCAATCTGACAGTTTATGTATGAATGGTTTTATAAACAGTTTATTCAGAAATGTATTGTTTTATGATTGAGTTCCCTGTTCAGATTTTTTGTTTTTGTTGCAAAATATTTTGTGAATGTGGACTAATTTTATTAGTTAAATTTGGTATAGATTTACAGTATCCTTTTATGTTTAATCCTGTCACAATTTTTTTTTTTTTTTTTTTTTTTTTGCTTTTGTGCCTGGCATTGATTACAGGTGCTAATCAGATTGTAAAAACTAATTTATATATTAAAAAAATAGTGTACCAATGTAGTTAACAACTTTTTGTTAGCAAGTTTTATACATTTGTCTGACCAGCAGAACATCTTTGAAACTGTATATTTCAACTCTGTGTCAGATGCTTCTTTTTAAAGTTACTTTACAAATTGTATATTACAAATAAATGTTATATAAGCCTGGGGAAAAAAAAAAAAAAAAAAAAAAAAAACTGAATATGAAGTGCATAGCATAGCATGGCTCAGATCATTTAGTTTGGGAATGATGAATGTTAGAGATCATGTTGAGATCTCTTTGACATGCTGATTTTGTCAACAGACCCATCAGATTCTATTCTGTGGCCTAATGCATTATGAATGTTCATATTCATAAATTTGCCCTCAAACGTGTTAAAATTAGGCAGTGCACCTTTGATTTTGCATACCATTGCATACCAAATGTGATACCATTTTTCATGTGAACGTAAATTATTTATTTCCAGACATCATCAGTACAACCGTCAAAGTATTTTGTAGCTTGTAAAGCCGAGATCAGATGGCTTTTACAGTACACCGTGCATCCTTGCGCCTGTGTGGATGCGTGAAGCATAAACCAGGATTTAGTTGCGGAAAAATCAATTTCTTGGAATCGTCTCCTACTGTGCAAACAATTTCAGTGCCGTCTTCTGGAGTCGAGTGCCTCTGCTCTATAGGAAACGTGAATTTACTGGGCCTGTACTCTCAGGAGAAGCAAAAAGTGATACTAAAGAGATCTCATTAAGGATTTATCTTTCCTAGAGGCTCTGGAGTAACTGGAACAACTATCTTTCCCTACAGCAGCAACATTAGCGGAATGCAGTTTTGGCAATTTAACTTAAAATACGAGGTAAAGGAGTCATAAACCTTTTCATTTATTTCACAGACAGCATATGGCTTCTTCGAGTAGACTGCGTTAACACATCTGAAGCAATCTATCTTCCAGGTTATTTTTAGGCATGAATACATGCAATATTAAAACAAGGTCCCCGATTCAATTCAATTTGCCAACACGCCGCACGTACATAACAATATAAATTGGATTGCCAGTCCTGAGTCACAGAGAGAGAGCGTTAAACGGGAAGGGAGGGAGAACGACAGACTGAGAAAGAGAACGAGAGAAGAGCGCTGGGACAATAATCAATCATGAAATATGGCGAGACGGTGAGCGAAAATGGCAGTGCGCTAAAGGACGGCGAGAGAGAGAGAGAGAATGAAAGATAGAAATGGAGGAAAGCTGACGGCTGAATGAATTAATCCGGGTCTAGAGGTCGGTCGAGGCTGTGGCGTTGCAAAACCAGGGCCGGTGGCCAGCGGTCGCCCCCTTTCTTGACTCCCGAATGAAGTGAACTTCTTTGTGACTTCATTCTTCAGTTAAGTCCGTGCAAATGTGCTCATGTGTTGCAAAAGTGATAGATGTCTCTCAATTAGAAGTCATTTTTTTTTGCTCCCTGCCCACCTTTTATGAAGGCAATCACATTCTGTTAAATGACTGTCCATTTATCTAGCACCTATGCAAAAGGAGAACCGAATGAAAGAGCTCTCAGACTGTCTGACTTGCCATTGTTGGGCCTTCGTTCGGCGGTGAATAGTGTTATGTTAATGCTTAAAACCCAGGAATGAAGTTTTAAAGTCAATGCACTGCACCTACAAAAAGGATTCTAACTCTGCATTCCAGTTCAAATGACGGTGAACTGACTTTTCTGGCAAAAATGAACTAAACATACTTTTACATTCTTAATTTGGCAGATCATTTTATCTAAAGCGATTTACAGTGCATTCAAGGTCTGCACTTCAAGTTTCGGGTCGGTGGGATTTTTTAAATGTTTTTGAAAGAAGTCTCTAATGCTCACTAAGGCTGCGTTTATTTGATCAAAAATACAGGAATAACTATAATACTGTAAAATATTATTACAATTTAAAATAATTGCTTTCTATTTGAATAGATTTTAAAATATCCTGTGATCAAAGCTGGATTTCAGCATCATTGCTCCAGTCTTCAGTGTCACATGATCCTTCAGAAATCATTCTAATATGCTGAGTTGCTGCTCAAGAAACATTTCTGATTATCATCAATGCTGAAAACTTTTTTTCTGTGGAAAAAGACACTCCAGGATATTTTTGTGGAAACTGTGAAACATTTTTTGTTCTCATGATTCATTGATGAATAGAAAGTTCAAATTGACAGTATTTATTTGAAATAGAAATCTTCTCATGTTATATTACTGACATGTTTCATCAATTTCATGCATCCTTGCTGAAAAAGAAAATATTATTTTCTTAAAAAATATATTTTCTTTCAAAAGAAAAAAAATCTGAGCTGATTTTTCTGAGCTGAGCTTTACCAGTTGTGCTTTTTTATTTTATTTTATTTTATTTTATTTTATTTTATTTTATTTTATTTTATTTTATTTTATTTTATTTTATTTTATTTTATTTTATTTTTTAAGGATTATTTAGAAGATTGCTACAGTCTGTTTTGATCTCAGAGGAAAACAAAACAGATAACTGTGAGATAGTTAAAATAAGGAATATTGTCATATCAAGAAAGAATTATCAGGGGGGAAAAAAGTGATATATAAAAATCTCAATTATTAGAAATTAGAGTTTTGTATCTTTTCTTAATTTCTGTTTGTTTATGGGTAATCTTTATGCTAGTGCGCTGCTAAAAGATGACAAAATAAGCAAGCTAAAATTGTATTGGCATTAACATGTAGCAAATCATGACTTTGGTGACATGGGGAAGAAAATAGCATTCATTAAACATTTTATGGGATCTGTGAGTTCCTCATAACCCTGCCATGCAGTCGTTCATTCTCAGCTGTTCAGGGGGGTCCACACAGCTCCACTGTGGTTTAACCTGGAGTTCATGAGTCTCTAGATGGAAACATCTACTTAAAAGGATTGAGAATAGCATGAGCGGGATGAATTGGGCTCTTGAACTCTAACACCCTTGCACAGTTGCATAGGTACGTCCCATTACCTCTTTAACCAGAAGCTTACCTTGCTACCTGCAGTTTGTCATCGGGGATGACTGAGTTTCTCAAACATTATTGAATCTGCTTACTGGTTATTTCCATAATTCATAACTGTAACCTCACAACCTCTATGAGGTCAAGACAAGCCTTCAGAGTGTACTGTAGGTGGTATTATATATGGGCTTCTGTTGCTTGATCCTTGAATGAAAATCCTTGAAGTAAAGCCCCAAATCACATTCTCTTTGCCATTCAATTGTCATGCTTGGTATTTTTTGTTGCAATAATATAAAACATTCAGAGCATTAATTCAGCTCTGTACTTCAGAATTTTGACAACAGACATAAAATCTGGTGCATACTTATTGCAGCCTGTTCTGTAAAATAGAAAGCTGGAAGGTCATTTAAATGATGGCACTGTATTGTGATCTGCATGCATATATTCAGTGAAAAAATGGTATAGGACCATTTTCAATCAGAATTTGCTAGTAAATTTCACAAATAATTATATAACAAATATAATATACAATGCCCAGCCAATGACGGAGTGTGTAGCTTTTCATTTCTTAAACAACCATGTAGGAAGACACATCATGGCCATATTCCAGGATGACAATGCCAAAATTCATCAGGCTCAAATTGTGAAAGAATGGTTGTGAGGGAGCATGAAGAATCAACACATAAATGGTCACCTCTGAGTCAAGACCTTACATTCACTGAAAGTGTTTGGGATGTGCTGGAGGAGACTTTACAGAGAGCTCACCTCTCAAAGTCAAAGTCAAGTCTCCTCCAGCACATCCCAAATGCACTCCAGGTTATAGTTCTTAGAAGAACTGTTGCCAAATATATAAAATGCTAAAAACATAATAATCACTGCAATAATGATCTATTCATAGACTAAATCAGAAATAAATAAGGTAATTGCGATGTATGTACACAAAATACTTCCAAGGCATTAAAACAAGATAAAAGTAGATCTACGTGTTTCGGCAACACAGCCTTCTTCAGGACGCACATTAACTGCTCAAACAGGTATTCTTATAATTGTGTTAAATTATAAATTATACATTTTGTATTATAAATTCAGAATTGCATATTATACAGTGGGTACGGAAAGTATTCAGACCCCCTTAAATGTTTCACTCTTTGTTATATTGCAGCCATTTGCTAAAATCATTTAAGTTCATTTTTTTTTCCTCATTAATGTACACACTGTCGCGTAAATAATGACGGATGCAATAGCAAGTTAATCTCTTTTATTAAGAGCTTCACACACAGATGGTCAGTCACAGATAACACAATGAACACAGCAGGAGAGTGGTGACGCAGGGACCTCGATGGGCGATGAGAGTCCAGATGAAAGGTGACTGGTGAAGTGCGTCCGTGAAGCAGTGCCGTGTAATCCGTGGGTGAAATCCAGAGAACAATCCAAACGAGGAAACAGGAAACAGGAAACAACGACGAGAAATCCAGTCCAAGGAACAAACAACACGAGCAAACACGAGACAACAACACCAGGACTCCAAACAACGATCTGACAAACATGAGACGAAAGACAAGGCGTTATATAGGCAGGTGTAACTGCAAACAGCTGCCGCTGATCAGATAATCAGCGGCGACGCCCACACGAACAATCAGGTGACACACTACAGAACACACAGACACCAGAATGAGACAGCGGATTCATGAACCGTGACACACACAGCACCCCATATTGACAAAAAAACAAAACAAAAAAACAAAACAAAAAAAACACAGATTTGTTGACATTTTTGCAGATTTATTAAAAAAGAAAACTGAAATATCACATGGTCCTAAGTATTCAGACCCTTTGCTCAGTATTTAGTAGAAGCACCCTTTTGATCTAATACAGCCATGAGTCTTTTTGGGAAAGATGCAACAAGTTTTTCACACCTGGATTTGGGGATCCTCTGCCATTCCTCCTTGCAGATCCTCTCCATTTCTGTCAGGTTGGATGGTAAACGTTGGTGGACAGCCATTTTTAGGTCTCTCCAGAGATGCTCAATTGGGTTTAAGTTAGGGCTCTGGCTGGACCATTCAAGAACAGTCACAGAGTTGTTGTGAAGCCACTCCTTCATTATTTTAGCTGTGTGCTTAGGGTTCACTGTCTTGTTGGAAGGTAAACCTTCGGCCCAGTCTGAGGTCCTGAGCACTCTGGAGAAGGTTTTCGTCCAGGATATCCCTGTACTTGGCCGCATTCATCTTTCCCTCGATTGCAACCAGTCATCCTGTCCCTGCAGCTGAAAAACACCCCCACAGCATGATGCTGCCACCACCATGCTTCACTGTTGGAACTGTATTGGACAGGTGATGAGCAGTGCCTGGTTTTCTCCACACATACCGCTTAGAATTAAGGCCAAAAAGTTCTATCTTGGTCTCATCAGACCAGAGAATCTTATTTCTCACCATCTTGGCAAACTCCATGTGGGCTTTCATGTGTCTTGCACTGAGGAGAGGCTTCTGTCGGGCCACTCTGCCATAAAGCCCCGACTGGTGGAGGGCTGCAGGGATGGTTGACTTTCTACAACTTTCTCCCATCTCCCAACTGCATCTCTGGAACTCAGCCACAGTGATCTTTGGGTTCTTCTTTACCTCTCTCACCAAGGCTCTTCTCCCCCGATAGCTCAGTTTGGCCGGACGGCCAGCTCTAGGAAGGGTTCTGGTCGTCCCAACCGTCTTCCATTTAAGGATTATGGAGGCCACTGTGCTCTTAGGAACCTTAAGTGCAGCAGAATTTTTTTGTAACCTTGGACAGATCTGTGCCTTGCCACAATTCTGTCTCTGAGCTCTTCAGGCAGTTCCTTTGACCTCATGATTCTCATTTGCTCTGACATGCACTGTGAGCTGTAAGGTCTTATATAGAAAGGTGTGTGGCTTTCCTAATCAAGTCCAATCAGTATAATCAAACACAGCTGGACTCAAATGAAGGTGTAGAACCATCTCAAGGATGATCAGAAGAAATGGACAGCACCTGAGTTAAATATATGAGTGTCACAGCAAAGGGTCTGAATACTTAGGACCATGTGATATTTCAGTTTTTTCTTTTTTAATAAATCTGCAAAAATGTCAACAAGTCTGTGTTTTTCTGTCAATATGGGGTGCTGTGTGTACATTAATGAGGAAAAAAAAAAAAAAAAAAAAAGAACTTAAATGATTTTAGCAAATGGCTGCAATATAACAAAGAGTGAAAAATTTAAGGGGGTCTGAATACTTTCCGTACCCACTGTAAACACAATTGCATCTTATAAAGTCAGAATTATGAGATATAAACTCGCAATTCTGAGAAAAAACGTCAGTCTTTTCTCCCTCACAATTGGACATTATAACATGCAATTGGGAGTTTATATCGCACAATTCTGACTCGCAGTTCTGACTTCTGAGAAAAAAAGTCAGAATTGTCAGATAAAAAGTTGCAATAACCTTTTTTATTTTTTATTTCATAGCAGAAACAGGCTTCCACATGTATGTGTGTGTGTAGTGAGAGAGAGAGAAAGGTCTTGAGAAAGAAAATGAGAAATAACCTGTTACCATCCCTCCTTCAGTTGTGATGAAAGGTAACATGTCTTAAACATGATCATATGAGACTGACCCCTGCAGCGCTGCACATCTAACAACATTTGCACACTAGAACAGAACGCAAGTGTTCTACACTGTTCAACAAGCAAATCTGACACTTAAGCGAACATGATTAAAGGGCTTTTGTTGATTACAGCCAACTAAATAGAAGGGGTGGGCGGGACAAGTTTTTGCTGTTGTCTCTGTGGCAGATGCTTGAAATTAAAGTAGTTGCAAACTGTCAGCCATCAAAAAATTAGCTGTAGCGTAATATATTTCCCCTTCATATTTAATATCATTAGCAGGAGCCGTAATAAGAGCGGTGAAATGTTCACCTCCTCCTCTGTCTGACATGGGCTGGTGAGCAGCGGCAACTCCTGTACATTTGAATTGATCTGCGCTGATCAAAAACACAATTACATCTTGCTCACTCATAATAAAGCATGGATAAGTGGGTTGGAGAATTCATTTATATACATAATCCCTATAGCTTCTTGACAATAATGGATGTCTTTCATTAATAAAGGACAGATCTTATGGAAAGGGCATTTTACCCACAATGCAGCTTAAATGGAGAAATCTTGGACTGATTGATGAAAACTTCAGGAGGTTGCATTGAATGCTTCTGGTAGGGAAAAAAATCCTCTCGTTATATCCTCATGTCATTAGATTTTCTCCTTCCAAATGATGAAAATCGAGATGCTTCTGCTGTTTTTTTTTTTTATTCTGTTAAATCACTGTCTAATTTATTAAGGCACCTATGCAGAGAAGAACCAATGAAGACTTTTTGACTTTCTTGACTTCTTTGGCCATTGTTTGGCATTCACTCAATGTTCATTTATTATTTAATGCTGGATACTATCATTTATTAAAGAGGGGACAAATGTATCACTGTGCAGTGCTTCCAGAAAGCATTCAGGTCCCAACTTCCAACTTAATGTAATTTAACCAGACTGCAAAACTTGAACTGAAAACTTTTTGAATACTTTTGAAGAGTTTTAGAAAAAAAAAAAAAAAAAAAGCCTTATATTCCCTGTTACCCTTTTGCTTCCTTCAAGTAGTCATCTTTTTTGGATTGGTACTCTTGTAGTTTTAAACTCAGACACCTCAGCACACCCACAGATTGTCTGATTTACATTTATGCATTTGGCAGATGTTTATATTACACTGCATTCAGGATACACACTTTATCACTTTGTGCATTTTCTGAGAATGAAAAGCTACTCAAGAGTAAGTAGCTTTCCAAGAGTAAGGGCACACAGTTGTTTTTTTTTTTTTTTTTTTTCAATCCGTCAAGTCTTGTTTACAAAAATAATGAGCACTTTGAGGAAGAATTCAACATTGGATTTGCCAAACTTATATATATATATATATATATATATATATATATATATATATATATATATTATTGTTATATCTTCCAAGGGGTTTTTTCCCTCCTAGGACTTTTTTCCCACGCTGGGTTTTCTCCTAGGGGTTTTTTTCCACCCCTGGGAGTCAGCCGACATTGGCTTAATGTAGCACCATCTTGATATGTTACATATTACCACGCTTGTTTGTACAGCTTATTTTTAACCACTTCCCTTTTTTTCTGTGCTTCTAATATGTAAAGCTGCTTTGAAACAATTACCAATTGTAAAAGCGCTATATAAATAAATTTGACTTGACTTGACTATATATTATATATATATATATATATATATATATATATATATATATATATATATATATATATATATATATTATTATATATATATATATATATATATATATATATATATTTTTTTTTTTTTTTTTTTTTTTTTTTTTTTTTTTTTGCCTGTTCTTTGCTTAGCAGCAAGGAGAAATGGTTAACTAAATGAGACATCCAACAAGCGAGTAGCACATTTGTGATGCTGACTAGTCTATTATATTCATATAAACCTCTGGTATAGTTCATTTAACCCTCTGCTATTGTCAAAAGGCCAAACACCTGAAATGTAACTTTTTTATTATTATTATTTTCAGTAAAATCAATGTAATATATTTTGTTCAATAATATTTTTCCTTTTTTCTTTTGTATTTTGTGAGAATTTTATGTTACTGATTAATATTTATGCAATAATAATGATTATTTTTTTCCCCATTGAAAATATATATGTATTATTATTATTATTATTATTATTATTCAATTAAAGCTGTATTTCATGTTAAAATGGAGACAATGGGCCCTATTTTAACGATCTAAGTACATGGTCTAAAGCGCACTTTTGCTAGTTGTAAAACAGTGCATGGTCTAAAAGGTTTGTCCCTATTCTCTTAATGAGTAATGGGTGTGTTTTGGGCATAATATGCAATAAACCAATCAGAGTCTCATCTACCATTCCCTTTAAAAGCCAGTTGCGCTCGTGCCACTATAGTTACCGTCACATTGCGCCAGGTGTGTGATAGGGCCGATTAGTTCAAGGCAGATTAGTGTCATCTGGTGGGAGTTAAAAAAGAAAACATCTGTAATGCCATGGTGCAACCACTAGATTCCTATATAACTCTATATTAAGATATAGTTGTTTTTAGACATAAAATCTTGCTTTTATTAGAATGCGGATATACAGTATTTAAACATTCTCAAAGACTACTTTTTGTCAAGGTTTAGATTTATTTTTTTTTTTTTTTTTGAAGTGTCAGTTTTTCCATTTATTTTAACTACAATCAAATCTGGACACATAGAAAGATATTTTGTCACATATAACATCAAAATTCAATAAAAATGTAACAAATTAAAAGGAATTCTTTATCAGATAATCAATCTTTAATCAAAACCAAAACAAATCTTTACATGCCAATTAGAATGTCTCTTCCTGTCTAAGTGTGCAGTTCTTGGCCAGAATAACTGAATGATGCCGCAAGCAAAAAAGACTGTCTGCACAGGACTCCCTCCAAAGAGAATCAAGATGTTTCTCCTATCGAGTTTTCCTCTTTTAATAACATAAAGATGTATTTCCCCCAATGGCAAAAATAATATGAATTGCTCTCAAGCTGGGCAGTGATTTGTAAAACGTTATTGGACAACGAATGTGGGCTGGGGACAGATCGCACATGAGAGACGCACAATGTCATAATGTGCTCTCTGGGTTTGGCTTGCTGGTAACAACAGCTGTTGTGTTCGCTGCCTCTGCCAGCAGGTCATTTCCCTGACCACCGCCGATTGCTCCCTCCAGCATGGGTGGTTATATCTTTCTGGGACTAAATCGTAATTGAGAATAATGAATGCTTTTTTTTTTTTTTTTTATATTTTTTACAGAGGGCAATGCGACCACTGTCCTGTCAGAATGATGCAGTGCCACCCATGTATATTCATCAGACATTCACCAGCAAGGGATTTGAACCTTGTACGTACAATCAGTGCAGGTGATGGACTAATTATCCTGGTGTGCCTGTACAGAGGACTCGGAGAAGATAATGTAAATTTAATTAGATATGCTACTGGTTAAAGGCAACGTGAAATGGCATCCACATCACATGTAACTTACCTAATGCTATTTTTCAAAGTATATTCAATCAGAATAAAGGGTGGATGGGACTTGATTGGATAGTGGAAAAGTGGGTGTTACCAACCAGAATGGATTTAAAGGGATAGTTCACCCAAAAATGAAAATTATGTCATCATTCACTCCCCCTCATGTTGTTCCAAACCTGTATAAATTTCTTTGTTCTGCTGAACACAAATGAAGATATTTGGAAGAATGTTTGTAACCAAGCAAATCTAGCCCACCATTGACTGCCATAGTATTATTTTTTCCTACTATGGTAGTCAATGGTGGGTGAAATCTGTTTGTTACAAACATTCTTCCAAATATCTTTCTTTGTGTACAGCAGAACAAAGAAATTCATACAACTTGAGGGGGAGTAAATGATGACTGAATTTTCATTTGTGGGTGAACTATCCCTTTAAGTGGTAAAGGGGAATGATTGAAAAATAAGATGACTTTGTGTTGTCAGCCAAAAAGGAAAGTTGTTTCAGAGGTGGAGTGAATTAGTCTGGCTATCACCAGACCAAGCTCAATTTAAAATTGAACATTGGTCTAGGGAGTCTGTATGTATTTTCTACTGCACAAGAGGTGTGATCAACGAGCATTATTCATGCAATTGGATAGTCCTTCAACCAATCAGATCAACGATCTGGGTGACGTACTTTGCAGAGAGACGCGAAAACTTCAGACAGGTTTAGTTTGTATTGGTTTGTAGCATTGATCAGCGGTTTGCAGAAGCAGCAATGGCATCGAGCGATTTTTGCAGGTTGTGCAAAAACAACATGAAAGTGAGTGGTATTTACACCCACTCGAGCGATTTGTTTGCTAAACTAAAGAAGTCATTCAGCATCGCCGAGAGGTTAAAAGGAATTGGACTGACGGTCTTGCTTGCTGTCGCTTCTCTATCGTCATCGTGTTATACCCGCCAATAGCGAGCAAGGTGGATAAAGGCAGTCTGTGATTGGTTCTTGCAAAAGTGTAACAGATGCAGTAGAAACTAATGTACGGGTTTACCCAGTCTAGGAGTGAATTATTACATAGAGCAGAATTTTTTTCTTTACAATAATGTACAATTATGAAAAAAAAGAACATGTACATGGATGAAGACAGTAAAAATCTCCAGAATTACACACTAAAATTCAGATAAAACATTAAAAATAAATATAAAAAAAATGTGCTGTATGTTTGCAGTATGTGACATACCATTGTGTTTTACATACCGTTTAAAAGTTTGAGGACAGTACAATTTTTAAAAGTGTTTTTGCAGCAGTCTCACCAGGGCAGAATTTATTTAGTGTTATAATAAAAAGTGATATATATATATATATATATATATATATATATATATATATATATATATATATATATATATATACTGTAAAATATGTAATATGTATTAGAATTTAAAATAACTGTTTTCTATTTGAACATATTCTAAAATCTAATTTATTCCTATGATGCAACACTGAATTTTCACCATTATAACTCTAGTCTTCAGTGTCACATGATCCTTTAGAAATCAACCTAATATGCTGATTTGCTGCACAAGAAACTTTTTTTTTTGTGATTGTGTTGATTGTGCTTCATAATTTTTGAGCTTCCTGATTCATATTTTTTTTTTGAAAACCGATTCTTTAATCAGTAGAAAGTTCAAAAGAAAAGCTTTTATTTGAAATATGAATATTTTATAAAATTGTACATGTCTTTACTGTCACTTGTAATCAATTTAATTTATTGCTTTAGTGAAATAATTTAGATCTATCTATCTATCTATCTATCTATCTATCTATCTATCTATCTATCTATCTATCTATCTATCTATCTATCTATCTATCTATCTATCTATCTATCTATCTATCTATCTATCTATCTGTGCATTCACGTCATATTAAAATAAGTGTCATATGTATCAAGCCAAACTTGAACACAGACATGCTGAGTCTCTCTCATGCGTTTTCCACAGCTTCACTTCGAAGTGCAGAAAAGTCATAAAGGTGTTTACAAAAAATGAAGAGCCAGAGAGGTCAAGGGAGGAGAAAAGGAGCAAACTATTGCTGCATTATTACATCACAAAAGTTCAGCATCGGAGAGGTCAGTCAAAAGTTTGTTTGTTTGTTTGTTTTGAAAGACCCTTCACAAATTCACAATGATTTTCTCCGAGCCACCAGCTGCCGCAGTTACTACAGTAAATATGAGCAGCCATAGAGGCAGTGTGATTTCTTTCTCCTCTAAAAAAGACAGTTTTCATTTCAAGCTGTTATTGTCATTTGTACTGAACCAATACAGTGACTCCAACTCCAATCTGGCCCACGGCTTTAGCGGAATAATGTGCGTTTTCAACATTCCTGCAAACGTGAATTCTTCTTTTTTATCTTTCTCTCTCTCTCTCATTTGCTCCCCTATGGAACAGGTATAAAATGCACAAGTGAACATTCTCAAGCACTTTCGCTTTTTATTGTACCATTAAAAGTTATCTGCCCTCTGAACTTGTTAGCGCAAGAACTTTTCAAATCATTCTAGAGACGCTTTTGTCACAAAAAGTGGCTTAAAATGCCCCCAAATGAGATTTCAGGAGGCATCTGTATAAATCTAAGCCGTTGAGTGCACAGTAATGTGACAGGGAATCCACACGCGGATGTTGCATATTGGCAAGGTAGCATGCTGCGTCAAACTGTGACCAGCCATTGAATTATTTGGAGACATTTAATGTTTCCTAATAGATTTGCCTGATCCATTCCTTCACCACCGGGAGCCACAGACCTCAGAGCAGCTTTTCCCATTGCTTCCACCGGACCGTATTCCCTTCGAGACAAATATTAAAACGGATTCAGAGGCAGCTGTGCATGTTATTATGTGGGTACTCCATTTCCACAGCGTGAATTCCACCACCCGCGGGCTCCGATCGTTCACGTGTGCTTTCGCAGAAAAAAACCTTCAATATTTCGTCATTCTGGTTTATTGAGGCCTGGTGTCAAAGGACAAAGAATTAGCGCTGTTTATACCCATTAGGCTTTTTAGTCATTGCAGATGTGAATGGAAATGGGGTCTTTGGTTTTCAAGCTGCCTGCTGATATGCCTTTTAACCTACAGGAAAAACTAATCTTCTGTCTGATGCAAACACGTTGCAGGCGAGTATTTGGAGCGAATGTACTTTTAGTCACAGACGCATCCCAAAGTAAATCTGCCACAAATTACCTTCAAGTATTAAAAAAAGTTCTGTTCATTAATGGATTAGTTTGTCTGTCATTATTTACTCACCCTTCATGATTTTCCAAAGTTATTTAATCAAAAAACAGTAATATAGTGAAATACAGTTTTTTTTTTTTTTTTTTTTTTTTTTTTTTCACTTTATTTTCACAAGTAAGGTGTACATTTTCAAAACTCTTAGTACTAATATCACAACAGATCATCAAAAGTGCACTTTTTTCAAACATTTCAACATATTTTCAATTGTTTTAGTACAATACACTAAATCACAAAGTATCCTTTTCACTACACAAAATAAGTTTTTCATCTATATAAATGTTTCATTTGCAGTAACTGCCTTTCGTAATGTTATTACTATCAAACTTGTGATTTGCATCTCTTTTCGTTCGGTTTAATACATCTGTCTATTATTTAATCCGACTGAACTTAAAGGTGGTACAGAGGATGTTTTGTTTTACACATTTTTGCAATATTACTTGAAACTGTCTTTACTAACTGATAAAAGACTATTTACAGTTTTTTACAATCACTTTACTACTATTTTCAGAACCTTGATGTCATTTTTCAAAACTCTAGACACAAAACTCAAAACTCACTTGTAACAAAGGCTGTCTAATGTTCAAAACATTGCATTGTGCATTCACATCTTTAAATAAATCTTGCACTTGCACAATCATTAGTTCAAAATACAATTTTACTGTGAAATACCATTGAAACATAACTATAGATCACCAACACACAAGCAACCGATAGTTTCACTGTGTCATTGTTCGTACAATCATTAAATATTGTAGAACAAAATAGGTGATACAGGTTTCATTATGGTACTACATGTAAAGTAAATACATCTCTGTAAAAGTACTGCAGTAGTAGAGAGAATACTACAGATACAGTGGAATCAGTGAACAAAGTTTGTAAAATATTGATGAAAAACACTACAGTACAATCACAACATAGGTTTATTTGAATCAAAGCAAAAATAATTAGCTATGAAATAGAAAAGAAAAGACAAAGTACTGTAAAACATCAAATGCAGTGTTCCTCTTTTTATTTTCTTGTTTTCAGGAAAAAATAAGTCAAAAATAAGTAAGTTTTTCCTGAAAACAAGAAAATAATTTTTATTTGTCAAGAAAATGCTTCTTGATTTAAGAACTTTAAGATATTTTGACCAGAAACAAGACAAAAACTCTAAGTAAGAACAGCATTTTTTGCAGTGTGAGAAGGTGGTACAGTATTTGGGGCCATAGACACAGTGTCTGATGAAGCATTATGATAAAATATTAGGCTACATCCATGGATATTGTAGTCTAATTGGTTCATTCTCCATGCTAATTGGTGACAATGAATCTTGTTATCCTGAAACTTTCATGATTTACAGTAAACATGGAAGATTGTTTGTCTGTTTCCATACAACTATGCATTAAGAGTAATGCAACAGTTACTTATCATTTTGAGCAGTTGTATCATTTGATAGTTAGATCATTGTAAGGAAATGAATAGACACTCATTTGAAATGTAATGTGTGAATTGCCTTTTGAAATAGTAGTACTTTGATGTTAAGTTGTGTCATATTGAACAGGTGATTTTTGTTGAATGAACAAATGATCTAAGTTTTATGTGTATTGTATCCAAGCAATTGAGAAAAGGGTTAGAGTTTTGAAAAATGTGCACTTTGATCATTGGTTGTGAGTTTTGTGTCTAGAGTTGTGAAAAATGACATCAAGGTTCTGAAAGTAGTAGCAAAGTGATTGTAAAAAACTGTATTAGGTGCACTGAAAGGAATATTATTAATATACATCATCTGTGCATGAGGTAGGGCCTTAAAAACATCAGCCAATCGTTTACGCGATCATCGCGTAAACGATTGGCCCTCTGGCTTGTCAATCACTGCCATGACGTTCCTTGTGAGAGACACGCGGCTGCGTGCTCTAGTAACTTTCCACACTCTGCATGCAGTGTTTTTGTCAGGAGACAGGACTAACAACTGCAGATTATGAGTTACCTGCGGTGAGTCCGACATAATGAATCCACTAAGTGTGTGCGTGGCTTAACGATTGTAAGGCCGATTATGAATGTAAATTGATACTTATGACTGATCGCGCTCAAACGCGTCCAGTCAGAGCCAGTTGCGTTCAGTCTGCGATTACAGTCGGTGTTCAAATTCCATGTGAAAGAATATAAATCTGCTTCAGGAGCAGGAAACAATCGCTGTATGTTGAGCACAGTCTTAGAATGTTTTAGCTAGTCGTTAAATGCGTGCCCGGCTTAATAACACAGCGAATGCCGGTGGTAAACAAACACTCGTGCACGAGTTTTGGGAGGCGTTCACTTGAAATGAGCTGTGAAGGAGGGGGGTTGTTCTTCCGCATGCACTCATTTCAAAAAATCAGTCGACGAAAACATCCTCTGTACCACCTTTAATGGTTAATCAATGGATCATTTGGTACACCTATAGATATCTATATATATTGATTCTATAGGCAATTTCTATAGATTTTTTTTTTTTGCAATTTTGGATATGGATAATCAAATGTAATTAATTATAAGCAATGTATTTTAGATGATGACCACAATTTTCAAAGTGTGTGTGTGGTCCTGCAACACTGCATTGTGAACCAAATATCCCAACAAGGATGGTAATACCAGTAATTTTAGACCTTGTTTGGACTTTTTTTTTTTTTTGGTCCCCATGAGGAAAACAGTTTATAAATCAAATGAAATTATATTTTTATAAAATGTAAAAATGCAAGTCCCCGTAAACCACATATACCAACGTCACATCTATAAGATCAGTTATAGATTCAGTCATATGGTACAGTGAGAACATTTACTGTATTGGCAGCAAACACTGTTCTGCATAAAACCTCATGACTGTGTCATACTTCACACCGTTTGATAACACACTGAATAGATACTATTACAAACTTGAAGGATTTTCTGTCAATTATGTAATTTAGGTAATGTAAGTGTATTTTCTAGTTGTGGCATCTGTAACCTGTGTAAATGTTTCAGCAACAAGGGTGATTTGAAACATGTATCTTGCATTGTTTGCTATTGAATTAACTGATTGTTCAAAGTACTAAACTGAAAGAAGATCATACTGTTGTGTTTCGGTGATTAAACCAAATGTTCTCATTACATATTACAATGATCTTGTGTTTGAAACAGTGATTATGTAAAATGAAACTTGTACAGCTAGAATGAAAGCATGAGATCAAGTTTTGAAAGAATGACTAGCTGTGTTACAAGTGTGATCAGTTTGGATTTTTGTACTAAGAGTTTTGAAAATGTACACCTTACTTGTGAAAATAGTATCAAAGCGAATAAAAAAAACTGTATTATTACAATTTAAAGGCACAATATGTAAGATTTTTAGATTAAAATATCCAAAAACCACTAGAACAATGTTATATTTTTTGTTGACTTGTGCGCTATCATCCCAACGTTTCCGACAATGTTTAAATCCAGAGAAAAAAGCAATTTTAACCAGTGTAATGGTTAAAATGTCAATGACGTCATATCCGCGTTACCCTTGATTTCCAGTTCAGTTCCAGTTCCAGTTCTACTTTTGTAGAAACCATGGAGACACCAAAGACGCTTTAATATATTATGTGTTTTATTAGACAGGTGAACTGTTTGGATACATTCATCGACAGAAAACGAATCATCGTTATATAGCTCAAAACGGTTAGTCTTATTGTTTGAATCACTTGTTTTCTTGATTTACTATGAATACCATGTTTTTACCATAACTCAGAGACAACAATATTTTGTCAAATGGCTAACATAGCATAATTAGAGAGAGCTTTCTCCGTCATACGATCTATTTTAAAATGAATTGCATGTCATTTAGCAAGAAGTCATCCAGTTTTTATTAATATGATTATCTCATATCGATATGCAAGTCTCTTATACCAGCCACCGAGCGAATGCACAGAGGAATGTTACTACATAAATTATTTAGTATGATCGTTTTAACCATGTAAAACAGTGCTGTGTTACCCCACATGCGCAACGAAAAGAGCAGTAGCGGGCGATTGTAGTATAAGCGTAATAAAAGCTCCACTAGACTCAAGATCGATATGTTGTGCAGGTATCTCTCATTAGTATTCTCTCAAGGGATTTCTTTCTGCACTTATGGCTCTCTGCCCTCTTCATACCACAGTAACATTAATAAAACTTCGGATTCCTTACCATCTGCTGTGGAGGTGAAGACAACAACTCCCATGATGTCACAATCATTCACAGCTTCATCAAGCTATGCCTTTGTTTTGAATAAGCGACCTCTAGTGACGAAAATTACGTATTGTGCCTTTAAAAGAACTGTTTTATATTTGAATATATTTAAAAATATATTCCTGTAATGCAAAGCTGAATTTTCAGCATCATCACTCAGTCTTCAGAGTCACATGATCCTTCAGAAATTATATGCTGATTTGCCACTCAAGAAACATTTCTTATTATTATCAATGTTGAAAACAGTTGTGCTGCTTCATATTTTTGTGGAAACACTGATATATTGTTTTTCAGGATTCTTTTGATTCAAAAGAACTTTATTTCAAATAGCATTTTATTTTTAACAATGTTAAAAGTCTTCACTGACACTTTACTGATCAATGCAATGTATCTTTGCTAAATAAATAAAGTCTTTAAAAATGATATTTACTCCAGACTTTTGAACATTAGTGTATGTTGGAGCAAGGCTATTGTTCTGACAAAACATTATTTTGAACATTATTATACATATATTTATTTATCATTAGTTTTGCCTCTTTGTCGCCATCTCTGTTTGAAACCTGCAATTGCAGTTATTTTCAGAAATATCATCTTTCTACTGGACTTCGGAATCACAGATTCTACATCTTGGAAGTATGACCAAAATAAGAATTTTCACCGGAAAATGTCACCTGAACAAAATGTCTGCCACTTTTGTTCTGACCAACTGAGAAAAAAAGCATTACAATAAATTGTGCTGCCATCGATTGCTTAGCTCGGATCACGTCAAACTGTGCAAATTATTATTATTATTGTTATACTTTGTTCTCAAATTGTTAATGTTAACAACATCAGCATTGCGTGACTATGTGTATTGTGTGTATTAGCGTTACATGTAGATTTCAATTTCTATTTCTCAGATATTAAAGCTGCAGTGTTCAAAACTATCTCCTTACCTTATCCTGATTCACACCAGTAAGCTTGTAATAATGTTTCTCATTTGTTTGTGTTCTGAGACAAAGTTGATATTTTCGTATACTTTTAGAAAATATATCAACAATATCTTAAACTGTTTTGCAGTCAAAAGTCAGAAGAAGAACAAAGTATTTCAGTTCTGCTATCCACATTAATGTTACAGCTACTCTTACTGTATGTCAAATATTGATTTGTGGTAATTTTAATGCGCCCAAGGAATTTTAGAGTATCGTTGGAATCAAAATGAAACCTAGTTTCAGAGCAGTTTCCTCTGGGATTATAAAGTGTTGTCAGGACTTTTTGTTTGAGCACACGACAAAACTATTTTTCACCTGTTAGTAGCAAAGCACACTTTCCCTTGACTGTGAATGCTGTTATAAATAGTCAAGAAGCCCTACAAAAGACCGATGTAGCCAGCTCGTCTCTGAAGTGCTCGAGCAGCTGAAGAGAAACTGCAAAACAGGCCCGGAGAGACATCACCTAACTGTTGTCAGGAGTGGCGGATGTGATATGACATGTTTGCAGCCGACCGGATGAGAGGCACATTAGCGATAAAGGCCATGCTAACCCGTGACTTTCTTCTCTTGTGTCACAGCAGAGGTGACGGCATGTCAACAGTGCTCGAGAAACCCCCTCGTATGCATAGCGTCTCATTGTGAGCTCCTGCTGCCCATGCGAGATTTGAGACGACAGAACATGAGTACAAGGTCAGGTGAATGAGGCTGGATGTTGGTTCAGATGGTTTGTTTTTTATTGTATCACTTTGACAATACAAGGAATGTGATACAAGCATTGTTGTCTAAGTATTATTTACACCAATCAGGCGTAACATTATGACCACCTTCCTAATATTGTGTTCATCCCTCTTTTGCTGCCAAAACAGCCCTGACCCATTGTGGCATGGACTCCACTAGACCCCTGAAATTGTGCTGTGGTATCTGCACCAAG
Source organism: Megalobrama amblycephala (assembly GCF_018812025.1). Taxonomy (NCBI): domain Eukaryota; kingdom Metazoa; phylum Chordata; class Actinopteri; order Cypriniformes; family Xenocyprididae; genus Megalobrama; species Megalobrama amblycephala. The sequence goes on from NC_063050.1 coordinate 53,037,702, forward strand.
ATGTTAGCAGCAGATCCTTTAAGTCCTGTAAGTTGCGAGGTGTGGGCTCCCTGGATCGACTTGTTTGTTCAGCACATCCCACAGATGCTCGATTGAATTGAGATCTGGGGAATTTGGAGGCCAAGTCAACACCTCAAACTCGCTGTTGTGCTCCTCAAACCATTCCTGAACCATTTTTGCTTTGTGGCAGGACACATTATCCTGCTGAAAGAGGCCACAGCCACCAGGGAATACCGTTTCCATGAAAGGGTGTACATGGTCTGCAACAATGCTTAGGTAGGTGGTACGTGTCAAAGTAACATCCACATGGATGGCAGGACCCAAGGTTTCCCAGCAGAACATTGCCCAAAGCATCACACTGCCTCCACCGGCTTGCCTTCTTCCCATAGTGCATCCTGGTGCCATGTGGGCACCCGGCCATCCACGTGATGTAAAAGAAAATGTGATTCATCAAACCAGGCCACCTTCTTCCATTGCTCCGTGGTCCAGTTCTGATGCTCACGTGTCCACTGTTGCCACTTTCGGCGGTGGACAGGGGTCAGCATGGGCACCCTGACTAGTCTGTAGCTATGCAGCCCCATACGCAACAAACTGTGATGCACTGTGTATTCTGACACCTTTCTATCAGAACCAGCATTCAACTTCTTGAGCAATTTGACCTACAGTAGCTTGTCTGTTGGATCGGACCACACGGGCCAGCCTTTGCTCCCCATGTGCATCAATGAGCCTCGGCCACCCATGACCCTGTCGCCAGTTTCCCACTGTTCCGTTCTTGAACCGCTTTTTCAGACAATTTGGCCCTTGTCAAACTCGCTCAATCTTTACGCTTACCCATTTTTCCTGCTTCTAACACATCAAATTTGAGGACAAAATATTCACTTGCTGCCTAATATATCCCACCCACTAACAGGTGTTGTGATGAAGAGATGATCAGTGTTATTCACTTCACCTGTCTGTGATCATAATGTTATGCCTGATCGGTGTATGATTCAGATTCACTTTATACGTTCAATGCTAAGCTGCATTTTTCTGCAAATGTAGTAGGTTATTTGAATAATCTATTGAACATAGGCTACTTTGTGTGCAATTCCTAACTTAGCCATCTGACCACGACTTACAAGTGATGGCCAATCAGAAAACTTGAAGATGGAGTTTGGGGTGGGACTATCTATTTGTTTTGAAGCCATCATTATTTATGCAATTCCCTTTGGTGCCACTGGTGGGATGTGACTCACATAGAGCAACTTTATTGTTTGATCAAGAAGTACAAGTAAATAAATAACAAATATTATATAAGTGCATTGGTTCAGAACCACATGAATTATGAATAGCCATCTGACCACTTTTCCCAATCGTTTTCGTAAAGGAGAAAAAAAAAAAATGGTATTGCTGTGATTACTCAAGAGTTGCAAGTCAAGTTATTCAAGTCGTGCAAGAACTCAGGAGATTTCGTCATGTTCATGGGAAACAATACCAACCCCAATATTGTGCCATAATTATATTTCAGCAGGCGAGCAGGCTTGTTACTTTGGGATTTGACTAAATGCTGCATTGATTTCTGGATGCAGGAATATGATTTCTCTGTAGTAATATATTTCTGTGTTCATCTCTCTTCAGGGTGACTTGGGCTTTTTGATTACTGTGCGAGGAAATGGCCATAAACGGAAAAATCACTGACAGGTAGCGATTTGGCATTATGTTTTATCGTAATTTATTTTCTTTGCATATGAAATGTGTTGCTCCCCAAGTGAAATATTGCTTGGCTCTCCCTTCCTCACAGTCACATGCATGGATATTTATTCCATTCTAACCTTTCACAATAATAGAGGGACTAGGGCAGGTTTCCGGGTCTATCAATTTGGCCAGAGAATGAATGTGTCAAAGCTGCCTCAGAACTGAAAAATGAATGAGAAAATGAACTGACTTCAGTAAAGTTTTACTATGGAAATGTGTATATTGTTAACCCCATAGGGACTTTGGGGTTATTATTTTGTTAGTGATTTTCCTCTGAGGGGCTGTTTACATGAAACTGTTTTCAACTAAAAACGGAAAACTTTTTATGCATTTTGGCCGTTCATTTATATTTATTAATTTAGTTCATTTATTTTTGGGGGCCTGAAAACGCAAACTTTGCAAGAGTGCAAGTTTTTGAAAACTGACACTGTTATTGTTTCCTTGTAAACAACAAAAAAGGGAATTTGTGAATCTGATTACAGTATGTGTTCAGTCATAGGGCCCTATTTTAACGATCTAAACGCAAAGTGTAAAGCGCACGGCGCAGGTGCACTCAGGGCATGTCCAAATCCACTTTTGCTATTTTAACGACGGAAAAACGGTCCGTGCGCGGGGGCGCATTTTTAAAATGGGTTGTCCCTATTCTCTTAATGAGTAATGGGCGTAACATTCAATAAACCAATCAGAGTGTCATCTCCCATTCCCTTTAAGAGCGAGATGCGCTCGCGCCATGGCGGATTGCTATTTACATGGCGTACACGCGATGAGTCAGTTAATATATATGTGTGTGTATTGGCACGATTGTTCAATTAATTAGCCAATTTCGTTCATCATTATAAGTAGTAATAGGCTGAATTGAAAATAGGTAGGCTAATTCTAATACACGCAATGACTATTCATCATTACATTTTTATATTTATGTAGCCTACACAATAATATTCTTTTACACTGTAATTCTTTTGTTTTTAATATTTGGCATGTTTGTGTGATGCGCATCCCTGTGTGTAATAAACAAAGTCAACGCGCACTGTGGACGCGCCCAGAGGCGCAGTTTCTACCAACGCTCTCTAACAAAAAAAATATTGCGCCATTAACTTTAGACTTTAGACCAGGTTTGGGTTGGTCTATGGCGCAGTCTATTTTCAGCTCCTTAAAATAGCAATGCGCCAGTGTTACCGTCCTCAGATCTAGGGGATACCTGAGACGGCGGCAAATGATATACAGGCAGTGTGCACTGTGGATCGGTGCATAAACTGTAAAAACATGAGAAGACAAAAGTTATGTCTTTCCACGGCGGCAGTCAGTTTATTACTGCAATAGTTTCTTTCTTTTAATTCATTTAACTTCTGAAAAAGATTCAATGTTTCAAAACTTTAACACTCAAAGTGCATTTGATGGAATACAATGAAACAAACAAATCCATTAATACACTAGATAAACATATTCAAAATACACCTTTGTACAATTATGTATATTTGTATGTTAACACATAAGTTTATATGCAGGTATGCATTATATGCATTTAGAATCTTACATAGATTTATAATAATAATCATATACTTTACAATAATGAAAATACTTTAGATGTCATTATATATTAGTTTGATAGAATTAGTCTTATTCTTTTTAACTCATGCACATGCAGACACTGAAACAATACATGTGCTGAACACTCAAAATGGCGATACAAACGAGAATACAACATGCACTAAGAAATGTAATTCTAAAACGTTTCTAAAACGATAATATATCTGACATGAACTCAATATCTTAGTCTAATAAACATTTTTCTAATGTCAATCAACATAAACCAGGCATGAAACATGAATAAACTTGCTCTTTAGCCGTTTTTATAATTCTTTGTGAATTAAAACACTTTTTTAGATTAAATACACTTCATAACTCGCTTAAACTCTTTGCATCACCCCTGTCGATTCACACAAGTACAATGAAATTAATCTTTTTTTAATAAAATATACTCGATACCTGTAAAAACATGAGAAGACAAAAGTTATGTCTTTCCACGGCGGCAGTCAGTTTATTACTGAGCGCGCCGAACAGGGGGAAGTAAATCTCTCGCATTATTCATGTGTGCGTAATGCGCCATCTAGAGGTATGGCGGTGTAGTGCCACAAAGATGTTTAACCTTAACTCAAATGTTATCATTTTGTGGAAAGAAAAGAAAAAAAAAAAAGAAAACATGAGGAAATGTATACACATATTAATGGGGGGGATCAATTTTCAAAATTACATTTTATCATTCCATTACACCAGCAATGCGCCTGAACACACCTCTTTTTTAGACCAGCACGCCCATGGGCGCACTAACTGGCGCAAATGCATTTACTAATTTAAGGACGTGGCGCTGAACGGGAAAACGCGAACGGCGCCGGAAGCAAACTAGCAAACACACTTGCGCTGCGCCTTGCGTCGCATTGCGCCGGGTGTATTATAGGGCCCATAGTGTTTCTTTTCAAAGTGACATCGCCAACTACTGGCCTGGCGGCAGAATACAGCGATTTTAATAATTGTTTTTGCAGATCCGTGTGAACAGGGATAATTTTGACAACGTTGTCATCTGTACACGAAAAATGCAAAGGAAAAACTTCTCAATTTTTAGTCCCAGTACTTAGTACTTTCATTGTGTATGTTGGGTAACTTGTAGTGGTTAAGTGAACACTAAAGAAGGTATGCTGTGTGCAAACTTCTGTGTGATTATGGTAACCCTGTATTTATAGTTACCATTATCTAGTTGAGTGTGTTAATGTAATCCCTTTCCTTGTGTATCTGCGTAGGGCTGACCTGTGTGGTCAGGTTTTCCTTTAAGTTAATATACTTCAGTTTTGTTTCAGCTTTACCGTGGGATCATTTGCATGGAGGTGGGTGCCATTTTGCCATTGAGAATTTATGTTTTCTCCTGTGTTTAAATGGGCGTAAGGGAGGAGTTTGTCTTTGAGTTCTTTTACTTTTGAAGCTTAGTAAGAATTTCTTTTGTAACTCCTGAAGTCTTATGTTTATATCCAACTGATTATATGAAATAAAACTTATATCTTTTTACTTAAAGGAGGCTCATAACAATATAAAATGTAAATTGAGTCAGTAGTTGTGCACATTCATACAGCTGAAATATAAGTTATCTGGTGTATATATATATATATATATATATATATATATATATATTTCCAGCTGATTGTTGGTGGTGCTTCTCTTCAGTTCACCCCATTCATTTTCTATAGTCATGGTTATGCAGAAGTTTAATTTTGTGACACAATTTTGTGTTGAAATTTTATGTTTGTTTTTGGATCATTATCCTGTTGGAAGATCCAGCCAGCAACCACAGCGCATTATAAGATTTTTAGTGGAAGTAGTCAGTTGTTTTTTTTTTTGTTTGTTTGTTTTTCTGTTGTTATTTGCTAAAATCCATGTATCTGAACAAGATGTCCAGGACCTCCAGTAAAAAAATAGGCCCACAATATTAAAGGTCCCATTTTTCGTGGTTTTTTGAAGCTTTGATTGTGTTTATAGTGTGCAATATAACATGTGTTCATGTTTCGCGTGTAAAAAAACACAGTATTTTTCACATAATTTACTTATCTGTATACCGCTGTTTCCACTGTCATAAAAACGGGCTGATGACTTCCTTGTTCTATGAAGTCCCTTCTTCAGAAATACGTAACGAGTTCTGATTGTGCCAGCGGTTCCTGTGTTGTGATTCGACAGCAGCTTAGCGCTCCTTGCCCGGAAAGGTCACGCCTCTTACCATAACATGGAGATGCACGCGCTCAGTGTTATTGTAAACATGTCTTTAATTTTACCCTATCAATTTGAGCCGGAATCAGACCCGGTGATTGGACTGCGGGATGAAAATAACAGCGTTTCGATGACATGGCGACAAACACACTCTACAAGCGCAACTCTTGCGTATTCCTGTGGGCGGAGGTTAGTCAAAAAACTGTTTTAGTGACGTCATTAAAGAAGGAAGTAGAGGGATGTAGTCCAAACTGGCCGTTCGATGTAGGCGACTTCTGTTAAATAAAATATCTCGCTTGGCATTGAACTTTGAGCTTTAATATTTTACAGATTTTATTTATACTCTAACAACAACATTACACACTAACTAAAGTTTGAAACATGGGATCACGAAGAACGGGACCTTTAAATATCCAGCAGTATATTTAACCGTGGACATGGGGTACTTTTTATCCCTGTTTGTTGGGTTTGCTCTTTTTTTTTAGTTTCATCTGACCATAGAACGAGGTCCCATTTGAAGTTTGAGTCATGTCTGATGACTGAATATGCTGGAGATTGTTTTTGGATGAGTGTGGAGGATTTTTCTTGAAACCCTCCCAAACAACTTGTGGTGATGTAGGGGTTGTTCGATTTTTTTTTTTTTTTTTTTTTTTTTTTTTTTTTCTTTCTTTTTCCTCTGACCCTATGACTCAACTAATCTCTGCAAATTCAGCTGTGATCCTTGGAGAGTCTTTGGCCACTCAAACTTTCCTCCTCACCGTGCATTAGGACGATTTAGACACACGTCCTCTTCCAGGCAGATTTAGTTTTAGTTGATTGGAACTTCTTAATTATTGCCCTAGTGGTGAAAATGGGTATTTTCAATGCTTTAGCTATTTTCTTACAGCCACTTTCTATTTTGTGAAGCTCAACAATCTTTTGCTGCACATCAGAACTATATTCTTTGGTTTTTCTCATTGTGATGGATGATTACATGAATTTGGCCTTTGTGTTTCCTCATGTTTATACTCCTGTGGAACAGGAAGTCATGGCTGGACAATTTCATGTTCATGATCACCCTGGTGTGCTAAAAATGTAAATATGGATGGGAATATACTTCAGAGATATTTTACTCATAAGAATTTCTAAGGGTACCATTAATTGTGTCCAACATGTATTAGAGAAAAACATTTATTTCATAATGAGATTTATTTTAAATTCTTATACTTCAATGAAAGGTTAGATTTTTGTGATTTTTTTAAATAAAAGATCTGAAGGATTAACGATGCAGATTTATTTTCACAGGCATTTTTGTTCATATTTACCAAGCATAACAATCAATCAATCAATCAATCAATCAATCAATCAATCAACCGTCCGTCCGTCCATCCATCTGTCTGCTCAAATTTGGGTCAATTATGGACAAACCCAACCATTGGGTTAAACATTTAATTTAAACATTTAACTCAATGGATGGGTTTGTCCATATTTGACCCAAATTTGAGTTGAAACAACCCAGCATTTTTTTAGTGTATAAATAGTAAAATAACCTTATATATTATTGCTTAATACTGTAGGCTTTCAAACATCCCAAGATGAAAGAATCCTGCATCTTATCAATAAGTCTCTTAAGCAATTTCATATCCCATTATTCATGTTTCCTTAATCAATAGTGGTGTCTATTTTCTTGAACAACAGCATTTCCATATTTGATTTCATGCAGCCTTTGACCAATTCCTGCTTACAGGAAAGGTTATTGTGATAGATGACATGAATTTCTCTGTGATATTCATAAATATGGGTTGCATAAATCTCACATAATTATTTATTGATTAGTGTCAGTGATGGAGCAAAACTAGGAATACGTCTAAGCAGCCAGTGATTACATGCAAGTGATTTTACGCAGTTCTACCTGAATTTGCTTTGATCTGCATCCTTCATAAATATGTTACAACGAAATAAATTGCTTTGGAAGAACACGGCTACATCTTTGCAGAAAATGACAACATTTATATGCATCTGGCACCACTTAACTGTCAGTTACAGCAATTAAAGTACTTGGCAATGTACTTGTACTTTGATCTACCTATGTTTTTTGGAAATTTTATACCACGATTATATAAGGATCATCTCACAGCTGCTTTGCTTGATTCTCAATTTAAAAATACTTCAAATTACTTTCCATATTAATGAATAATATCCCAGCAAAAATGCTATGGAACATGAATTTTAGTAATCCATTTAAACCAGGTTTGTGAACTGAGATGTGGATCATTTTATGATATGATGACTGGATAGTAATAATAATTAGCTACATATGCAGTAAATCATGAATAAATATCACTTCAGCTGTTACTTAATCAGGAAAAGTCCTTTGTTCGTGCTCAATAGGGAAAATTGGGAAAAAGTGAGTTAAATGAAAATCTTTGCATTATTTACTCAGGTTCTTTCAAACCAACATGACTTTCCTTTTTTGGATGCAAAGGAGATGTTTTGAAGAATCTTGTAATGCAAAAGTGATGATATTTTAGTCCTTTTCCCCTTTTTTTTTTAAATTCTACTTTGAAGACTAGTAATGTAATTCTGACCATTTTGTGTCTGATGAAATTATGTGTGTTTTTAAAGATTGCAGTACAATCTAATAAAGATAAACTGCAGCTCATCTTGGAACATGTTGCATATAACGTGTGGGCTGTGGTGCAGCACGCATTTTCTTCATGTAACTAAGAGACTTTCAATCACTCTAAAGCAAGCATGAACAACTGTACGACTGTCTTTCCCGAAGAGTGAGCAGGCAGAGAAAGAGTTATGAATGCCGGTCGGGTGAGCTGACCTCATCTGCAGGAAATATGCAGTAGATGTCTGTGCATCACCCTCGTGGGCTGAACCCTTAGGATAAAATATTACCATGACTGACACCCCTGCAAGCCTCTGTACACAAACAACAACTGGGTGAATCTCCCAAAAAATCTGCCGAGAACATGCACAGATTTTAAGAGAGACATTAAGAGACATTACATATATATATATATATATATATATATATATATATATATATATATATATATATATATATATAATTTTATTTTATTAATCATCAGTTAGAGCAATTAAAATATTTGGCAGTGTACTTGTACTTTGGTCTATGTATATTATGTTTTTTTGGGAAATTTTATTTACCATAATTATATAAGGATCTTCAAACATTTCATTTTATTTTATTTTAATGTGACTTGGACATTTTTATTTAGAATTTGTGAGATTAATCCGAACTGCATCTCTTAGGATGGCCAATCATGGGTCTCTATCTGACCAGTGGCAGTTTATATTCCCAGAATGCCTTAATGACAAGTGCCGCAAGGGCAGCTCAAAATATATTCTCGATGCAAATGAATGTTTCATCATTTTCCCCCTCAGGTGAAAATAAGAGGGAGTTGTTCTTTAGCCTGAGGTTGACTGAGCCAGACAAAATATTCTCATCTAGATTCTTGCTCATGGCATCTTCTTTCACAAGAACAACCAGAAATTCTTGTAATTCTGTGCAGTAAGGGGTTAATTTGATCTTGCCTTTCAGTTATAAAAGACCTCATCATCTTGTAAATGTTGTATTAGCTGTAATGAAGTATTCAGATAATATCCATGTCATAAATTTTAAATTTTAAATTTTAAATGAAAAATATACCAACTTTTTTTTCTGAGAGCAAATCAAATACTGTTGGTATGTATTTTTTATTATAATTTCTTGACTTTGTCTGGATGTACTATACTTTACAAAACTATTCTTAACTATAATAATATTTTACTAGGAACCATGTGCTACAGTGATTTTAGGCATGACACAAAGCAGAGTTCCACATGGTAAAATCACTGTATGATATAATGCACTGGTTTATACCAGTGCTCAATGGTATAATAAAAAATGCCATTGTTCAATAAATAATTATTTTTTAATAATAATAACCAGAAACTATTTATAGTTTTCAATGTTATTATTTTATTTTTCATTATTGTTATTACTATTATTTCATTTTATTTTACACTTAATGGTCATACAGTTATTTCATTTTTATTTAACTATTTACGGTAGTCAAAATAAATAGCAAATGTTTACAGTTATTTATTTTATGGATATTAATTTTTCTATTACAACAATTCCGGAAATGTTGGGACCTTTTTTTAAATTTAAATAAAAGGAAAACTAAAAGACTTTGAAATCACATGAGCCAATATTTTATTCACAATAGAACATAGATAAAAAGTTTCAGCCATTTGTTGCACAAGGGCAACAAATGGCTGAAAAATCAAGACATTTTGAAAAGATTCAGCTGGGAGACCATCTAGCAACTAATTAAGTTAATTGATATCAGATCAATGATTAGCTATAAAAGGGATGTCTCTTAGAAGTAAAGATGGGCATAGGCTCTCCTATGGAAGTAAACTAATGCCATATGTTTTTAAAATAAAAAGTAAATAAAAAGCTTGTTGAATTTGTTGAAAAAAAAAAAAAAGGTTAATTGCATTAAGCGTGCTTGTGCTTGATAGCAATTCAACATGCTTTTTGTTTCAAAACCATATGGCTTTAATGGCTTTATTTTACTTCCATACTCTCCATTCTCTAAAAGATTCTCTATAAAAAGATTGTGGAAAACAATGTTCCTCAACATCAAATTGCAAAGGCTTTGTAAATCTCATCATATACAGTGCATAACATCATCAAAAGATTCAGAGAAACTGGAGAAATCTCTGTGCGTAAGGGACAAGGCCGAAGACCTTTATTGGATGCCCGTGGTCTTTGGGCCCTCAGACGACAATGCATCACTCATCGGCATGATTGTGTCAATGACATTACTAAATGGGCCCAGGAATACTTCCAGAAACCACTGTTGTTAAACACAATCCGTCGTGCCATCTGCAGATGCCAACTAAAGCTCTATCATGCAAAAAGGAAGCCACATATGGTCCAGAAGTGCCGTTGTGTCCTGTAGGCCAAGGCTCATTTAAAATGGACTGTTTCAAAGTGGAAATGTGATCAGTCGAGTACAAATTTGACATTCTTGTTGGAAATTATGGACATCGTGTCCTCCGGGCTAAAGAGGAGGGAGACCTTGCAGTTCAGTTCAAAAGCCAGCATCTCTGATGGTATGGAGGTGCATAAGTGCATACAGTATGGGCAGCTTGCATGTTTTGGAAGGCATTATGAATTCTAAAATGTATATTAAGGTTTTAGAGCAACATATGCTCCCCTCCAGATGACGTCTATTTCAGGAAAGGTCAGCAGGACAATATAAAACCACATACTGCAGCTATTACAACAGCATGGCTTCATTGTAGAAGAGTCCGAGTGCTGAATTGGCCTGCATGCAGTCCAGATCTTTCACCTATAGAGAAAAATATGTCAAAGATGACCACAAACTCTTCAGCAGCTGGAAACCCATACCAGGCAAGTATGGAACCAACACCAAAACTCCAGAAACATAACCTTGATGCCCAGGCGTCTTCAAAATGTTTTGAAAAGAAGAGGAGATGCTACACCATGGTAAACATGCCCCCGTCCCAACGATTTTGAGACCTGTAGCAGGCATCAAATTTGAAATTAGCTCATTTTGTGCATACAATTGTAAAATTTCTCCATTTAATCATATGTTATCTATGTTTTATTGTGAATGAAATATTGGCTGATGTGATTTGAAAGTCTTTCAGTTTTCATTTTATTCAAATTTAAAAAAAACATTTCAACATTTCCGGAATTCAGGTTGTAATAGTTGTCAGGCAATGTGGCAACTTTTAATTATTTAGTTTTGTTTATTTTACTATTTATATATATATATATATATATATAATTTTTTTTTTTTTTTTTTTTTTTTTTTTTTTAAGATTTGTTATCACAACATTTTTATTATTATTATTTTGTCAAATTAACTTCACTAATTTGTGTGGTTCAGATAACAATACTTTGAGTTTGTTGATTAAACTTTGAAATTTGAACTGTATTGCATAGTTAAGATATCTCCGGAAGGGGGATTGGGGCTGTGTGGCGCAGTTTGAGGTGTCTTGGCAAAAGGGGAGATCGAAACTTTGTGTATCAGTTCAAAGTGCCTTAACAGGTAGAGCTAGACAGCGGTCCTGACGTGTGAGGAAGATCCATTTAGATCCGCTCTGATGGATAGATCCGTTTAGATCCGCTCTGACGGACAACAAAAAACTCCCTGAAACTTCCTAGCTCTTCCGTCCAGACAGCGAAATTCTCTGTTTTTACTGTTATTTCTATTTCTTATGCGTTCCATTTTTGACTCTTCCTTATGTAAAGCACTTTGGATTACCATTGTGTAAGAAATGTGCTATACAAATAAAAGTTGCCTTGCCTAAATCAATTGCCTTCATTGTATTAACTTAAAATTTTAATTTCACTGAACTCAAATTAAAAAAAAAAAAAAAAAAAGTTAAACCAACAATTGTGGTTTATTTTATGTTTATTTTTCTATGTATGTTTGTCAGTTTAGTAACTTTTTACAATTATTTTATTTATTTATTTATTTATTGTATTTTATTTATTTTTTTATTATTTTTTGCCACTCATCCAAGCATAATTTAGAATAGAACTATAATTTGATTTAACATACAACATTTATTAACACCATTAATGAGGATGTAGTGTAACTCAATACATTTTTAATGTTGTTTATCTAAGAGTTTCTATTATCTCAGGGCTGGATTACAGCTCAAAGCAGTCAAGCCTCAGACTACCAGGGGCTTCTAAAGCCTCACATGGCCCAAAACTGCCAAAGAAAGTTGAAAACAAAAGCCCTGAGTGAAAGCTGACCACTAAAGCACCCGCTGATTTTTCAGCACTTGCACCATGAGCAGATATTTGGAGGGGTGGCCTACAAAGACATGCTGTCTGTTGTCAAAAAAGTTAAAATGATGTGAAATCTGTGCATGCCATATTAGCATTTCCTGTCAAATATTCCATGAAGCAGCGGGACGTCAGCCTATGCTCAAGACAGGAAGCCGCCCACAACAACAAATCAAGCGAAATCTGTTCATTCAGGGGAACCTCTAATCAAATCCCTCATTCAACGGATGCAGGCGGATGATGCCAGATTTCCCAATTTGTTTTCAACACCTCTGTGTTTCTTCATATTGCTGTGTGTCAGACTCTCAAGGCACAGAGACTGTCTTACACATCCACCATTTGTCAGGATGTGGGACCCCGGGGGTCTGTCTTTAATCAAATCATCTCCCTATCCCTGTGTGTTCATCCAGAGCATGGCTTTCTTGTGGCTGGCCTGATTTGTGACCTAGAGGTCTCAATAACATGAGCTGAAGATTGAACCATGTTTCAGGCTCTGATGACTTGTCAGTCAAGTTGTGCCATTAACAAAATCTAGGTCATAATGGTGCGCTTCATATAGCTGTTCCATCTCATGCGTGACGCTTATAATAAGGGATCCGTCATGACTCTGCAATGATGAAAACCTTAATTTAAAAAGCTTACATTCTATAGCAAAATCATAGATATACTGTACTGTATATTAAACTATACATTATATCTTATTTCTTATTTCTATCTATATTATTCTTTACTCTGAGTTTTATTTATGCAAAATACCTGCCTTGCATGTGTGTGTGTGTGTAAATTGCTGACAATAATAAAGTATAAAAAAATAGAAATACACAAAAATTGGCTAAATACACAATTATAATCTAAATGTCAGTGCATGCACAGTATTCTACACTCTAATTCTGAACACTAATTTCTCTGATTCTTCCACCAGAACCAGTTAGATTCATTCTCGTGTTACGCATCACGTTTGAGCTTCCACAAGAACCAATGAGGTTCATTCTCGTGTTACGCAGCACATTTGAGCTTCAGCAAGAACCAATGAGGTTCATTCTCATGTTACGCAGCATGTTTGAGATTCCACAAGAACCAATGAGGTTCATTCTCGTGTTACGCAGCATATTTGAGCTTCAGCAAGACCCAATGAGGTTCATTCTCGTGTTACGCAGCATATTTGAGCTTCAGCAAGATCCAATGAGGTTCATTCTCGTGTTACGCAGCACGTTTGAGATTCCACAAGAACCAATAAGGTTCATCCTCGTGTTACGCAGCACATTTGAGCTTCCACAAGAACCAATGAGGTTCATTCTCGTGTTACGCAGCACATTTGAGCTTCCACAAGAACCAGTTAGATTCATTCTCATGTTACGCAGCATATTTGAGCTTCAGCAAGAACCAATGAGGTTCATCCTCGTGTTACACATCACGTTTGAGCTTCCGCAAGAACCAGTTAGATTCATTCTCATGTTACGCAACACGTTTGAGCTTCCACAAGAACCAATAAGGTTTATCCTCGTGTTACGCAGCATATTTGAGCTTCAGCAAGAACCAATGAGGTTCATTCTCGTGTTACGCAGCACGTTTGATATTCCACAAGAACCAATAAGGTTCATCCTCGTGTTACGCAGCACATTTGAGCTTCCACAAGAACCAGTTAGATTCATTCTCATGTTACGCAGCATATTTGAGCTTCAGCAAGAACCAATGAGGTTCATCCTCGTGTTACACATCACGTTTGAGCTTCCGCAAGAACCAGTTAGATTCATTCTCATGTTACGCAACACGTTTGAGCTTCCACAAGAACCAATGAGGTTCATTCTCGTGTTACGCAGCACATTTGAGCTTCCACAAGAACCAGTTAGATTCATTCTCATGTTACGCAACACGTTTGAGCTTCCACAAGAACCAATAAGGTTCATCCTCGTGTTACGCAGCATATTTGAGCTTCAGCAAGAACCAGTGAGGTTCATTCTCGTGTTACGCAGCACGTTTGAGCTTCAGCAAGAACCAATAAGGTTCATCCTCGTGTTACGCAGCACATTTGAGCTTCCACAAGAACCAATTAGATTCATTCTCATGTTACGCAGCATATTTGAGCTTCAGCAAGAACCAATGAGGTTCATCCTCGTGTTACACATCACGTTTGAGCTTCCGCAAGAACCAATGAGGTTCATTCTCGTGTTACGCAGCACGTTAGAGCTTCCACAAGAACCAATGAGGTTCATTCTCGTGTTACACATCACGTTTGAGCTTCAGCAAGAACCAATGAGGTTCATCCTCGTGTTACACATCACGTTTGAGCTTCCACAAGAACCACTGAGGTTCATTCTGGTGTTGTGCATCACGTTTGAGCTTCCGCAAGAACCAGTTAGATTCATTCTCATGTTACGCAGCATATTTGAGCTTCAGCAAGAATCAATGAGGTTCATCCTCGTGTTACACATCACGTTTGAGCTTCCACAAGAACCAGTTAGATTCATTCTCATGTTACGCAACACGTTTGAGCTTCCACAAGAACCAATGAGGTTCATTATCGTGTTACGCAGCATATTTGAGCTTCCGCAAGAACCAGTTAGATTCATTCTCATGTTACGCAGCATATTTGAGCTTCAGCAAGAATCAATGAGGTTCATCCTCGTGTTACACATCACGTTTGAGCTTCCACAAGAACCAGTTAGATTCATTCTCGTGTTAAACATCACGTTTGAGCTTCAGCAAGAACCAATGAGGTTCATTCTCGTGTTACGCATCACGTTTGAGCTTCATCAAGAACCAATGAGGTTCATTCTCGTGTGTTACGCAGCACGTTTGAGCTTCCACAAGAACCACTGAGGTTCATTCTGGTGTTGTGCATCACGTTTGAGCTTCCGCAAGAACCAGTTAGATTCATTCTCATGTTACGCAGCATATTTGAGCTTCAGCAAGAATCAATGAGGTTCATCCTCGTGTTACACATCACGTTTGAGCTTCCGCAAGAACCAGTTAGATTCATTCTCATGTTACGCAACACGTTTGAGCTTCCACAAGAACCAATGAGGTTCATTATCGTGTTACGCAGCATATTTGTGCATCAGCAAGAACCACTGAGGTTCATTATCGTGTTACGCAGCATATTTGAGTTTCAGCAAGAACCAATGAGGTTCATTATCGTGTTACGCAGCATATTTGAGCATCAGCAAGAACCACTGAGGTTCAATCTGGTGTTATGCATCACGTTTGAGCTTCTGCAAGAACCAGTTAGATTCATTCTCATGTTACGCAGCACGTTTGAGCTTCCACAAGAACCAATGAGGTTAATTTTGGTGTTACGCAGCACATTTGAGCTTCAGCAAGAATCAATGAGGTTCATTCTCGTGTTATGCAGCACCATTCAATCTGTTCATCATATAAAGCACGTTGGACTAAACAGCTCGATTCATATAGGTTAGTTTTACGATTCTTTTATTGACATTTCAAAGTGGTAGTTGTGTAGCTGTCTATGGAGGGACAGAAATATCTCAGATTTCATTAAAAATATCTTCATTTGTGTTCTGAAGGTGAATGAAAGTCTTACAGGTTTGGAATGAGTAATTAATATATATTTCTTTTTTTTTTTTCATTTTGGGGTGAACTAACCTTTTAAAATGCTTTATTTTATGTTACCTTGCTTGTACTTGTTAAGAATTTGGTGGAAACAACTTCAGCATGAAACCTCATTCACATTCTAAATGCATGCTTCTGGTTTTATTGTGCATAAATGTTTGACCTTGTTAAAATGCAAAAATCTATTAAACCGTTTATTTTTTAAGGAATGATGTCCTGGATATTCTTCCGCCCTATCCCTCCATCCATGAGACTTCATTTTAGTATGTAAAAACACTTTTTACAATCCAGTCGATCTGAGAAAAAAAAAAAAAAAAAACATCAAATCATGCGTTTTGTTGAGGAAAGGTGCACTGTTATTGGTTTCTAACCTGACAGAATCCGTAAAAGTTATTCGTGAGAGGCAGAATTTCTGCACCATCTTGCCATCCTTCCCACGTCTGAAGAGAGTGAAGTGGCTGGAGGAGACGGGAAGGTTCTGGAGGCTTGTAGCACTTTATCGGGACTTGATTTAAAACTCTCTTTTTCTCTCTCGCTTCCAGCTGATGTTTCACCTCCCCGGTGAGAAGATTGGACCTCAGTGTCAAACACCTCTTGATCTGTGGCTGAAGAGGTGTGAACACCTAAGCGGGGAGCAGGGTTGTCACAAGACCAGATTTTATGATTATCAATCAGTCAGTATCACCTTAAAAGCTGAACACCCTCCTTAAGCTTCATTATTGTAATCATTGTTTCATGATTCTATGGAGGCTTGCACCACAAAAACATAAAAATTAAAACATAAAAAATGATAAATGGGACATTTTATCTCACAATCCTAGTCTAAATTAAGGTATAATTAGTTGTATTTAGTAAAATGTTTCAGGTCAAGTTCAATACTGTCACTCTACACGCAAAAATACATCTCTGATTAAATTATAGATTATATCGTTTCATAATTTTGACTGAAGTGTAAGGATAAGAGAGAGGCTGGGAAATGTTCATTTAAAACAACTGTTTTTGCTAAAAGAAACATTAGCTAACTTTATAAATGGACTTCAGGGGGAAATATGACCCATTTAAGCAAAAAAGTATAGACGTAAATAATAGAGCCAACTAACAAGAATCACAAGAGATTATCCTATTTGACCGAAACAAATGTTTCTACTGCCCAAGTGTGAATGTGTTTAACTGGATGTGAGATTAAATTAGTTCAGTATCTTTTAGCCTTAAGAGGATGTGTTAGATTATGAGGGGAGCTCTGCATATTTTAATGCACTTAATGTGCATTTGCATTCATGTCTGAGCATAAATAACTCAGTATGTATTACAGTCATTTGTGCGTACTGTGTGATATACACACTCAGGTGTAAAACACAGGAATGCCAATATTTCTTAGTTTCTTAGCACATCTTAGTTGGTGTACAAAGCATATTCTGTGAATTTGTGCAAATATTTATTTTATTTACCATGTGTAAATACCGTATTGTATATCAAGACAGACCTATTTATTTTTACTTTTCTGCGGATGACATTGATAAGCCAGAAGTTGCTGATAAGTGACTGTAAGTGAATCATTAAATCATTCAAACTGATTCGATAAAAAATGCTGATTCATTCAACAACAAGCTATGGCTGCATCCGAAATCACATACTCTTGAGTAGGTACTTCTTTTGAATAAGAAATTGCTATGTTACTGCTAAAAAAAGTATATTCTATGTAGTATGAATGCGTGTAATATGAATGTATTCCGGACACACTACATTCGCCATGTTGTCATTATCATGTGACCTGCGTCAGTTGCGTCACTTCAGTGTCATTCACAAATCCTCTCCTGTGGCCTCATGAGATAGTAAAGTGTCCATCATATGTACACTTCAGAATCTCACCGGAAGAAGTGAGTACTGTGAATTTCGACATACTTCTTTTGTCATATACTGTTTTTCGCCTGCTATAGTAGGGAAGCATGAGATAGTGGATGCAGCCAATGAGTGAGCCATTGAATCATTGACTTATCTGATTCAAAAACTCAGATTCATTCAGGACCCAGTCCAATGAATCTCTCACTCTACCGATTCATTCAATAAAGAGTAATTCATACAGGAACGAAGCACCACTACTGTTGTTGTGTTGGGTTTGTTTGGAACTATTTTTATTAGCGGAGCAAAAGGAAATGGCAATATTGTGTCTAAAATGTTAGTAACACAATATTAACTTATTGTTTATTGAACTGTCATATAAAAGTAGTATCATACTCACAATCGTACTGTTTATCTGAATATAACATCTGAAACGACTTACAGTATCTGAAAGAATTAAATATAGCTTATCATTTTGATTTGATACTGTATTGTGCATATGTCTTGGTCATGTTTAAATGGCAGATATATGCATTTAATATTTTAGTTTTTTTCTTATAAATGATTTGTTTGTGTCTTAGTGTGTGTGTGTTTTAGAAGAGCAGATGTCTTGGCAGTTGCATCTTCACGCCCAAAAAGTTTGGTTTTTTATGGGTCACATGTACAGCATGATCTTTTGCATCGGAACAGATGGCTTCCCTGAACACCATCCTCCTCTCAAATACGTCTGCAGCTATTTGGATGGAGATCCCAAAAGCCCACTCATCCAAATGGAAGTTGCTGCAAGTGAGAAACCACACAGAATCCTCAAGAGAGTGTATTCCACAGTCATAAATGCGTGAGAAAACCCACATATGGGGATATCCTTGTCTGGAAAAATCGGATCCTAATTGGGGGAAACTCTCTTCCCACACATGCAAAGGATGTATCATGGTGGAGACTGCCAAAAGAGGTATGATAGCATCTGCTTTGGCCCATCGCCACCTATTCACTCTTCTTGAGGAGTTTCTTCTCTTCTACTAGTTTGAAATGTTCTGGTTGTGCCTCCGCAAAATGTACTTCACTGAAACTTGCTATTTAAAGGAATAGTCCACCCCCCCAAAAATAATGAAAATTAGTCATCATTTATTCACCCTCATGTTGTTCCAAACTTGTATGCTGTTATGTTTTTTTGAAGAATCTCCAAGCTGCACATGTGAACATGAGCTGGCAAGTTCCAAAACAGACATAGCAAGTGTTATTTTTGTATTATGTATCCATTAGAATATTCATTAATATTTTGAATTAGCTTATATTTTTATAAGTAGTTTACTTATAAAAGTAGTAGTTTTACTAATTTTATGTTTGTCTATTTATTTAGTTTTAGTATTAGTTCAACTTAAATTTTCATTTTTAATTTTCAAATGTTTTTTTTTTTTTTTTTCAGCTTCATTTAAATTACTGAAAACATAAACATCAAACTAAAACTATTCCTTGTCCTACGTCATTCTTTATTCAATGCTTATTAGTTATTTGGAAATAATTTTCTAATGAAATTTTGAGGGGCATTTACAAAATGTCTTTTTATGGATCTTTGTCATTGCATAAGTGTAAAAATATTTTTGTTAATTTACGATTCTTTATACATGTAAATTACAGTTTTTTTTATTCGCTTTGGTGCAATTTTCACAAACAACTGGTAAATTTTCAAAACTCTTAGTACTAATATCACAACAGATCATCAAAAGTGCACTTTTTTCAAAACATTTCAGCATATTTTCAATTGTGTTAGTACAATACACAAAATCAGAAAGTATCGTTTTCACAACACAAAATAAGTGTTTCATCTGTATAAATGTTTCATTCACAGTAACTGCCTTTCATAATGCGCTTACTATCAAACTTGTGATTTGCATCTCTTTTCGTTCAGTTTAATACATTTGTCTATTATTAAATCCAACTGAACTTAATGGTTAATCAATGAATCATTTGGTACACCTATAGATTTCTATAGATATTGATTTTATAGGCATAGTTTCTATAGAACATATTTGCAATTTACATTAAGGATAACCAAATGTAACAAATTCTTTTCACATTATAAGCAATTTATCTCAGATTTACCTAGATGATAACCACAATTTTCAAAGTGTGTGTGTGTGTGTGTGTGTGTGTGTGTGTGTGTGTGTGTGTGTGTGTGTGTGTGTGTGTGTGTGTGTGTGTGTGTGTGTGTGTGTGTGTGTGTATATGCGTGTGCGTCTGTGGTCCTGGTAAACACTGCGTCGTGAACCAAATGTCCCCATGAGGAAAACAGCTTATAAATCTTATGAAATAAAAATTTTATAAAATGTAAAAATGCAGAAAGTTTTCTGTGATAGGTAGGTTTATGGGTAGGGGATAGAATATAGCATTTATGAAGTAAAAATCATTATGTCTATGGAAAATCCCCATAAAACATAGCAAACCAACATCATTTGACATTATAGAATGCCATGTGATGCTGTAAGAAGAGGCATTACCATGGCAGAGACTGACACATTTCTGTAACTCACCCTTCATCTGTAAAGATCAATTACAGTATAGATTCAGTCATATGGTACAGTGAGAACATTTACTGTATTACAGCACACTCTGTTCTATACAAAACCTCATGACTGTGTCATACTTTATCAAACCTTTTGATAGCATACTGAATAGATATTATTACAAACATTATGGATTTTATGTCAATTATGTAATTTAGGTAATGTAAGTGTTTTTTCTAATGTGGCATCTGCAGCATGTGTAACTGTAATTATTCCAGCATCAAGGGTGATTTGAAACATGTATCTTGCATTGTTTGCTGTTGGATGAACTGAATGTTAAAAGTACTAAACTGAAAGAAGATCATACTGTTGTGTTTCGGCGATTAAACCAAATGTTCCCATTACATATTACAATAATCTTGTGTTTGAAACAATGATTATGTGGACTGAAAACATGTGCAACTGACTGAAAGCATTTCATCAAGTTTTGAAAGAATGACTAGCTGCATTACAAGTGTGATCAGTTTGGATTTTTGTACTAAGAGTTTTGAAAATGTACACCTTACTTGTGAAAATAGTACCAAAGCGAATAAAAAAAACTGTACTATAATTTTCCCCTGTTTTGAGCTGCCAGAGAAAAAGCCAAATTCCGTTTTGAGGTAAAAATTTAATTAATATGCTACATTCAAACTTTATTTAAAGGCAGGGTAGGTAAAAAATGTTGTTCCAAATTTGTTTAAACTTTCTATATATATCCATGCATAATTAAAATGTAAGAACTCTGATAAAAAGAGTATAAAAATCGAGTGACTCTAGACCGTTTAATCTGTATTAAACACAGCTCATTATTTCCATCCGGGACGAAACATAGGATTGGCTTAGGCGACTGTCACTCTCTCGCAACCATGGCAACCACCCTTTTGCCACACATGACCTGCCCACTTGCGCGCGCACGTTTGATTTGGGGAATTCAAGAGAGAACTGAGGGAACTCAAGGGGCTGAAAAGTGACTCCTTGATGACTTTATTTCTGCTGGACAGGTAAATCTTTCTTTTTGTATTTTGATCATACATATTTTTTTGTTTATTTTTTCATGAAGCATGTGTCATTAGCACACGTAGCTGCGTAATATAGCTAACATAACATTACTTAGCGAGCCGTAGTAGAGACGATAAATAATCTATAGGCCTAGCTCAAGATGATAGCTATAGTGTTGAATTGTGCATAATTTTGCTTTAGATATCGAAATACATGTTTAACAGATAGTAGGCCTAACGTTACTCCACATCTAGGAACTTTTCTTAGAACTATATTTACCCTCTGTCTAACTCTTTTACCATGTTCACCTGTAAGTTTACCTGCACTTTTTTTTTTTCGCCTTTGTTTTTATATTCTCTACCTATGTTTTCTGATGTCTTTATCTTGTATCTGTGTGTGTCGTACACACTTTGTTGTATGTGTGTGTTATTATTTTGTGTCTGCAATGCAGTTGTGAGTTGATATTTGAGTGTATGTTACTCTGTTTATCTGTAGAACAACGTATAGGTTATGAATCTTACACGAAATTCATCTTCATCACAGTGTAAATGATGGTAATGGAAAAACGTGTATCATGCAACCTGTTTTTAGCTTTGCCTTATAGATAACTAGCTCGTTAGCGAATCAAAAAATATATATTTTAAACTTTACCAATATCAATATGCTAGCTTGATAGTGAGTACTAAAATACATCTTGTTTGTTTATCTTCATAATTATAAAGTTATGTGATTCTGACATGATGTCACTACATGCACTGTGCTCCTTCCTCTCCGCTCGTCTCAGGTAAATAATGCGTCTTCCAGCTCAGTGGTCGGAGTCGCACGTTCATGCGTTTTGGGGGCGTGGCTTTGGAAGGAGCCCAGAAGGGAAGGGGTGGAGTGAATGGAAATAATGAGCTGTCTTTAAAACAGTCGTGAGAGGTCTACAGACACTCGATTTTTATACTTTCATTTTCAGAGTACATACATTTTAATTATGTATTGATATATAAATAAAGTTTAAACAAATTTTGAAAAAAAGTTTTTTTATACATTTTTTACCTACCCTGCCTTTAATGACTCAAATAAGTTTTGAATGCATTTATATTTACATTGTCAAAATGTGCAGTGATTAGGAAAAGGACATTCAAACACTGTTCATGAATGTGATCTATATGAATCATAGAATATATTTCAAAAAAACATCTGAGAAGTACATGGGACATTTAAAGGTAGGTTAGGCAATTTTAACAAGGCTAGCCATAGTAAATCAGCTTTAAAAGCATAAGATCCCACCATAAATTAGAAATGACATAATTTTGACATACAGTGCAAAAAGAACTAAAAAACAAACAACTCTCAAACATAAAAAGAAGGCATGTTCTTCAGGAGTGGGTAAGGCCGAAACAACAAACCAGAGATCACTACGTAGAAGAAGGAAATCTAATTAACTTGCAAAAATAAATACAAATAAACAACAGAACTCTTACCTTACTTCCTAACTTGCAAAAACAGGAGAAAATGATAACAAAAGAAAAGGCATCCATCTCCCTACTGCTCCAACACTCAATAACGGGCAGTTGGCTCAAAGCTGCACACACAGTTAGATTGGATTTTAAATTTAAGCTTAACTCATAAAGCTGAACACTAAACAGCCATAACAGCACATTTAAGCTTAAAACACACAACAAGAGCAACACTCTGGGACTGGCAACAACTCAACATACTCGTGCTCTTGGGAGAAGGAATCTCTCTGGGTCTTCTCTCTTGCTCCGCTTAAATACTAGCTCCTCTTGATATTGAGGAGGTGCAGCTGGTAGGTCCAATTATCTAGATTAGGACAGGGAGGAGCACAGAAAATGGGTCCATTGGCAGCGCACACAGTACATTAATAAATTACATGCATCATTATTATAAAACGGGACGTAATAACTATCAACGCCAAAATGAATCTGCAGCAGTCAGATGATACAAGTAAGAGCTCTGTAAGTTGTTTATGTTCATTATTATTGTAATGTTATGAACTGTGAGACATGAGGTAATTTAATGCCGTCTCTCTTCTTGTGACGCT
Organism: Megalobrama amblycephala; assembly: GCF_018812025.1. Taxonomy (NCBI): domain Eukaryota; kingdom Metazoa; phylum Chordata; class Actinopteri; order Cypriniformes; family Xenocyprididae; genus Megalobrama; species Megalobrama amblycephala. The sequence continues at coordinate 53,061,019 of NC_063050.1, forward strand.
TTGCAGACTCTGCTATGACCGCGTGCATTCATGTATTTTGAAGGAGGCGTGGCTTCGGAGACACTTTTTTGCACTGTATATGTCATCATTATATGTAATTTCTGATTTATTGTAAATAAATGTATTTAAATCTTATTTTGTGTACCGAGTGCTGGGACTGAGAACTGTTCAAACATTCTCTTTGCCACTATTAACTTTTCTTTCCCTTTTGCCCCTAGAAATCTAATTGGTAACGTAACACAGTGTGGACATAGAAATGCACAAATGGACCAAAAGCAATGATTGGACATATACGTGTTTTAATATTTAGACCACTTCTGTTATTGACAGTTTCAGCCAGTACAACAAAACTATTATGATACTTTAATGATGCTTTTTTTGATACTTTTATGATGCTTTTTATAGCGTTTGTCATTTTTGGATCTTAAAGGCTAATGCTAACTATATAAGCATCTTGTTACATGAAAAGAGCAGCAAGAACATTATTAAAAGTTTCTGAATTTATGTTCTACAAAACAAAGAGAGTCATACAAGTTTGGAGCAACATGAGAATGAGTAAATAATGATCAAATGTTTGGGTGAATTCCTTTTGACTAGTGTTTTCATGCTGCGCTTCTGTAGGCAGAACTTCTCAAACGACCCAAAGTCTCTTAACATCTCTGTCTTTGTAAGCTTCCCACGTCTGGTGTGCCGTGACCCAGTGGTGTCGCTGGGACTAACCGGTTGCACCTTTAAGCCGCGTGGGTGGCGGTCCCAACATCATGCATCATTTAACAACACCCACACTTAGAGATGCACTAAAAGCCTCAATCCCTCACCGAAAGGAGCTGCATTGAGAATACGACCCATTTAGGGCTTCCAGTACGCTCCTCTTCCACGCCCGTGTTATCATTTGTTACGTCAATAAGAATACTCCTATCCCCCACACACTCTTAGCCCGTAGCCATATTTCCAGGCCAGGCGCTGATATATTTTTCTCGGCGGAGGGCGCCTGGGTCCGCACATCCATCACACGGTGGCTATTTTCAGGGCGGCCGCGCTCCTCGATCATTCTCCCGTAGTAATGCGAGTCAGAAGACATCAGTGGGTGTAATGGCGTGCTCCAGTTGGCCCCCACCATCCTGTGCTTCTCGCAGATGCGCTCCGGCACTAAAGGGACGACACAGATACACTTACATCTTTTACGATGATGTCGTTCTTCTGTTCGACATCTGTGTTACGACCCTCTTCCAGGCTGCAGAGAGAGTCCGAAGTCATCCGAAACCATTTCCCTGAAATTGTACTACGTGATTTATTGCTAACATACACTTCACAGTTGGCATCAAACGCTGGCGTTTCTTTGAAAGAAGGGGCAAAATGCCATTCCAGGAGAAAAAAAAAGATTCTGCTCGAAAGAGCAATAATAAATCAGTGAGTATACAAAGGCTGAGAGATGAGAAGCTGTCTTAGAATGGAAACAAATGGTCATTCTGGGTCTCAGCCCAAGAATTCATAGTGACCCATAACTCACTGAAAGGACTTTGTTGTTTCACTCAGAAATTCTAGTAAATTTCACAAACAATTATAAAGAAACAGCAAGTAACACATTGAAATAAAAGTGAAATTTTGAAGTAGAAAGACACCAATAATCTTTGTTTTATTTATAGCTTACAGTGTGCTTTTGAGGGTTTGTTGGAGCACTTATAATAATATTTAAATATGCATACTGCTGAGCAGTATTTAGCTTACCTTCATAGATTCGTTTTGAGATTTAATGAAAAATATACCTTTTTTTTTTCAAGTGTCAACTCTACTGAAGGACATTTTATAGCAATTGCAATATTGCTATTAATTATGTATGGGATAAAGTATGTTGGTATATTATCCTGCTGATTACATGGCTCCTTACCAAATAAATATATGGACATGAAATATTGATCTGAACTGAAATTAAATTATTTTATTATGTAACAAGAAAGAGAGTGGTATGAGAGACATGGAACTAGCACTGCTATGTAAGATTGTTGGTCGTTTGACATTATTCAAAAATGATTTATGAATGAAGTATTCCAGTACATTGTGTAAGAATATGAGGCTGGTGTTAAAGGCATAGTTCACCCAAAAATGAAAATCATGTCGTCATTTACTCACCCTCAAGTCATTCCAAACCTGTATGAATTTCTTTCTTCTGCCAAGTCAATGGAGCCATAACTGTTTGGTTACCGACATTCTTCAAAATATCTTTTGTGTTCAGCAAATTCATATGTGTTTGGAACAACTTGAAGGTGAGTAAATAATGACAGAATTTTCATTTTTGGGTGAACTATCCCTTTAGATATTTTATGGCTAATTTAAAAAATATTTAATTATTAGTTGTGTCCTATCTGTTCATTGAAGCATGTAATTTATGCACCACTAATGGCTCAAAAAAAAAAAAAAAAAAAAAAAAAAAAAGTTAATAATAACAATAATAATGGCATGTCCTTTTGTTGCACGTTTTGAAATTTTTAATTTGATTTAGTTTTGAAATTTAATTTGCTCTTTCATTTTAGTTTAGCTTTTGTTCATTTTCACTCTAAGACAATGTCTATGTTTTAGTTTTGTTTTAGTTTTTATTATTTTATACTTCTTATTATAATTGATTATATTGGATTTTATTTTTATTTCAGCTAATTAACATTCCATTTGTTATTAATATTATTATTATTAGGGGTTCAAGCGTGTAGCACTAAAACCCTATTGTAATTATGAAAAGTTCCAAGGTTCAGCATTCTCCCCTAAAAGTGATCAGGCAGACCAAAATGTAAGTCGTAGAGACTTGAAACTTTGAGAGTTGGTGGTACTCACACTGTCAACAGCATCACCGAGGCTCACCCCAGTTGGCCTGATGGGGGCGCAACAGCGGAAAAAAATACAAGATTTGCTCATAATGCCTGAACCGTTATGAAGGCTCAAGTGTCTTATATAGTTAAAATCCTTGGCTCAAGATGGACAAAATGCATGCCTCTGATTCACTAGTTGTTCTGGAAAATTGTCTGGTATTTTTTTTAAAAACCTACTTTTGCAAACTAGTCCTAGGTTTTTGACCCGATCGGAACCAAACCAGTGCAGCGAGATTCTCTGGAGTCTGATTGTCAATAATTATCAAAAAAAAAAAAAAAGTAGAAATTTCGATTCACGGTCCATAAGTACGGAGCCCCGCACATGACATGCAAGAAAAAAAAATTAAATCATGCACATGATTTCGCCTACTATTTTTTTCCTGCATGTCATGTCCAGGGCTCCGTACATAAGGGCTGTGGTCGCCTGCAAAAGAACGTGGTGGCTGGCCACTTAGTGGTGCTATAACAGCAAAAAAAAGTGTTAGTCTGATTGACTTGAAAATTGGCATGCAGTGTCTTTGTCCTAGGTGCCACGATTGTCTTTGAGGACAATGACGCCTTCACATTTTTCATGTACGTAAAAGATTTTGTATCGCACGATTTTTCGCACACACCACGACATTCATACCATATGGTAGAACTCTTAATTCTGAGCAACTTTGCCTCTAGGACCACCTCTGTCCATCGAATTGTTTGTTAAATATTGAAGATTATTTTGAAAACCAACTATGGCGAACTAGTCCTAGGTTTTTGGCTCGTCCTTGATAACTGTTAAAAAGCTTTAAAAACTATATATTTCCTATGGTGAATTGCCTGTATTTGCTGTAAATGGTCTTTTCCATCTATGATTGAGATGGTTACGGGCTTGCTAAATAAAACATAATACCTTTTTACGCATGTGCTTAAAGGCCTTAAAGAGCTTGAACCTAGATAATTGCTGCGCGCAGCTATTATTATTATTATCGTTATTTTTATTATTAATTATATTGGATTTTATTATACTGGTTTTTATTTTTATTTCAGCTAATTACCAATTATTTTTCTTCTTTTTTTTATTTGTTTGTTTGTTTGCATTGGTCAATAGCACTTTTAAGACATGGCTCAGTGAAGGATCACTTGAACTGCATCTCAGTTAGCTTTAGACTAAAAATGCCAATATACACTTCACCAACAGATGCTGTGAAATGACCGTTTTCTTTCTAAAGTCAGAGGGGGGGCTGAGAGAAAGTCGAAGTAAAAAGGAGAAAACCTCACCATTAGTCCTCACAGTTAGGTGCTTTATAATATCTCAGATGTTCAGTGACCGGTGTGGAAATGTGCTCTATGATTCTTGGCCCCATATCAAGACAAATGTGTCTGCCGACGCATTAGCCTTTGAAAATGCACTGCCGATGTCAGGCTGCATAAATCTTCTTAGGGTTAATGCGCCTGTTCTTTAAGGGACTCCTTAATTTGGCATTTGTCAACAGGATTTCATAGCAAATAGGAAAGGACACTCATACCTATATTTCTTTGGTCAGTGCTATAAAAAAAATAGCCAACATAGATAGCACTTTAATGACACTGCATCAAGAGCTGGTTCATTAGTGTGGCTTTGTCTTCTTGTTTTGTTTCATTACAGCCGATGGAATAACAACCTTTCACACCTTTGCTTTTTTCCGTTTATCTTTATTAGATTGTGATTTGGTGTTTCTTCAACTATGGCCATTTTGACCTTGTAGACTTTTAGAAAAACTCCTGTAAAAAACAACACATTTTATTTCTGTAATGTTGTTTTGGGTTTTATAAAATGGTTAGTTCCTGTCCTTGATTCTGATTGTTTTATTCACGATAAAACACGGCTATGACCGCTTCACCCAACGGTTCTGTGTATCACTACACAACACCCTTAGCAACCACGCTTAGCAACGTAATCTGTATGTTCTCCATTGATTTTGTTAATTGAAGCTTACTTTATTATGTAGAAGAGTATTGTGAGAAAGAGATCGATTGAGCGAGTTTATTACCAATGTATTATCTAGTCCTTTTAACAGTTAAGGGTTTTTCCCGTGACTGACAGCGCTAGTCAAAGCATTGTGCCTTGTTCAGTGCTCACAACAATTCAGTCTTTTCAGTGTAAAAGTCTTTTCTACTGACTGACACACTCATAAAGACAGTCTTTGCCGCCATCTAATGGTGTCATATTGTAACTTCTGTTGCTGTTCACAGTCAGGGACTATTGTTTCTGGTGGAAGGAATGCTTTAGTGAAAGTTTACTTCATGAAAGTTGCATTGATACATATTTTTGGCTTTAATATTTGTATTGTGTGGTAACCGTTTTATAAAAGCAATAAGGTACTAGTGATGGGAGAAACGAAGATTTTCAAAGCTTCGAATCAATTGAACCGATTGCGTCGCAAAATGATTCGAAGCATTCAAAACGCTACTCGCTGGTGACACCAGCTGGTCAGAACAGTGTAAATGCAACAAAAACTCAGGCCAATAGCAAAAGCATAAAAACACCTTTTACAAATGTACTGCAAATGTTTACAACTGAGTAAAATCTATCAAATGCAATTAACTAATAAGATTAAATATCAAGAGTCTGTACAATATGTAATATCAAGAGTCTGTATAATATGTGTCAATTTTCTGGACTTGTTTTGTTTATTCCATGGATGGTTCAGCTAAAGAGGCCAATAAGAGACTATTAACTACTATTATTCCTTTTAATTATACTAATGTCTAATTAAAACATCTACAAATGTATAAAACTGATCAGAGATCAGGTAAAACCTGATACATGTTCAGTGGTTCGCCACTCACTGAATCTGCATGATGACTAATGGGTTCACAGAGATCGCCCCCCAGTGGTGAACCAAATTTTAAATCTTTTCAAAACAATTATGACACAATGAAGCCTGGTTTACTGAAACCATGTGACTTGTTTGATACATACTCTGAACCACTCATTCAAAACAAAAGATTTGTACAGGTTTTGAAGCTTCATGAAGCAGAGTTTCGAAATCGCCCATCACTACAGTTACAATTTCAAATTTATTTTGATATGTAAATTAATTTTTGTTTGAATAAAATGGGATTTTATTTATAATATGAACACCACTGATACCCCTTTTGGCATAATGTGTCAAAATAACAGCTTGATTGGAAATGACAAAGAATAAAAATCTATTAAATTCATAAGTGATATTTACCTTGATTTGTTTTGCTTTAAATATTGTCTCATTTTATATCAGGTTCTTTATAGTGATATTATTATTTGTCTTCTTTACGTTATTGATAAATAAGTATGTTATCTTGTGATGGAATGGATAAACATCTATTTTATATAATGGATTTTTTTATATTTTGAGATTGAAAGACCAGATCTGAGATGAATGAATAAAAATAATCTATTCATAAAAGGTGTTTGAGAAAAAAAAAAAAAAAAAAAAAAACATTGTAACAAAGTTTCCCAAACTTTTTAATGACTTTCATATTAAAAAAAAATAAATTAGTTGAACATTTTTATTTTTTTTAATCAAAATCAAATCCTGGGACATGACATACTGCCCGTAGCTGAAGAAACACCTGATTATGAGATGAAACATTGTGCAATTATAACTGAATATTATGAGCTCTGGCAAATTAACAAGTGCATGAAATAGATGTTTACTGGGGAAATAAAGTTTTAGATACTGGTTCAAGCAGAACTGTATTTTCCAATTTGTTTTCTCAGTTGACTCTGTGAAATAATCTGTACTTATTGCTTTAGGACAAAATAAAAACTCTGGTCACAAACTCTAAATACATTTTTCACTGTTTTATCAGATTGTTGCACCATTATTTTAAAGGGGTCCTTGTTTATGATTTCACTTTTTTAACTGTAGTTAGTGTGTAATGTTGCTTTTGATCATAAACAACATCTGCAAAGTTGCGAAGCTCAAAGTTCAATAGGAGATATTTTCTTTTACAGAAATTGCTTTTTGAGGACTACAACAAATTGCTGGTATAGGGACTACAATGAGCTGCTTCCCAGGTTGGTGACATCACAAACTCCAAAATTTACATAAACCCTGACCCCGAGAACATGTAACAAAGGGGGTGAGGCCGTGTTGGGCTGCTTTAGAGAAGAGGAAGAGTTGTTGTAGTGGAGTGTTGTTGCCATGACGTCATTTTACGCTGGACTGTTTCACAAATGAGGGTCAATTCAACGCTGGATTTGGACAAAAGTTTAACATGACGGCACAAGCTAGTCAATGAGTTAAATCAACTCCACATCAACTACATAAATTTATCCACTAACTGTTCAGAAACATCCAATTGCATTCCAAATGTTGTAACTTCTTCCTGAGTCTCTCCATCAGTGTCCGACTCTGAACAATAACTTTGAACAATGTAAGGCTGAACACCGTTACTGAAACTTCACAGACACATTCTAGCGACACCAGAGACTTATATCTTATAAAAGGGGCATTATAGGTCTCCTTTAATTAATGAGTTTTTTTTTTTTTTCTTTGTGTGTGTGTGTGTGTGTGTGTGGGGTATGCTCTATTTTTCAGGTATAAAATGATCTACGCATGAGCTGCAATGTGCACCAGACTTCATGCCGATAGTCAAACGCGTGGCTGTGTGAGACTAGAGCAGCTTTAAATTCTAAAGGCTATAAGCTTCCTCAAGCATAAGCAGGTAGGTTGGAATTGCATGATTTCCCATTTTCTTATCACACATTTTGAAGGCATTCAGCGTGCGCACCCAGCTAGTCCCAGAGTCCCTTTTCGAAATTCTCAGACTCCTTATAGTCGCTCCAATTTACATGCATCCTCTGTTCCCAAGGCGTCTCCTCCTCGTCTGTACAATCTCCACCTCTACCCTTGGGGTCGGGCTTTGCTCCCTCATGGGTGGATTATGACTCTGAATCATAAAAAGCCCCATTCCCAAAACCTTGATCCTCTCGGCGACACAGAATATTAGTCTACTGACCTCAAACAAAATGCTGGCCACCCTCAGACACTGAGTAAACAGGTAATATCCCCTAACTCTCAGTCAGACGATTTGGAGAATGCTTGATGCAAATGCTATGTTCCCTTTTCCCTCGCCACCAGGGCCTCCATTACACAGTGCAAAGATGAGGACAGGCAGGCAGAATAAGCAATGAGCTTTTAATAATTTATGGTGGCCACATGTCTGAGTTGGGTTTGCCCAGAAGCCCTCATCTCAGAAGCACACGAGAGGTAGAAGTGTTTCTGAAATGTTGCCTCTCCAGAACATGAGAAAGGACTTTTCCTATGTAAAAGAAAAGGTTTTACTTGTCATAACCATGAACACCTCTAGAGTTGCATGAGACATTTTGAACAGAAATAAATCTCTCTTTTTGTTTTTTTCTTTTATGCTTCTTGTAGTAGTTGAGCATGTACATGCATGAGTTGTACATGCTTAAATCTGTAGTTAATTTGTCAGCAATATCTGGATAGACAAAATATTTAATCCAAAAAATATTCATTCATTCATTGCAATATTTCAGTACTTTCCCTTATATATCGATCCATCCATCCATCCATCCATCCATTTTATTTACATTGTCATAATTTTCAGAAAATTAAGAGCATTTTCCTCCCAATTTTTTTATTTATTGCAGTTTATATGCAGTTTATTTATTTATTTATTTACTTATTCATTCATTAATTTATTATATGTATTGTGGCATTGCTTTCAGAACAATTAAACAATTAGAGACCCCCGCCCCAACATGTGTAATTAATTGACAATAACTGCCAATATATGTGATATATAATTTTGATATAATATAATGTTAATATATATATATATATATATATATATATATATATATATATATATATATATATATATATACACACAGGTGCTGGTCATATAATTAGAATATCGTGAAAAAGTTCATTTTTTTATTGTAAATTATTTAAAAAAATGAAACTTTCATTTATACTACATTCCCTACATGTAAAGTAAAACATTTCAAACGTTTTTTTATTTTTTTTTTATTTTATTTTTTATTTGTTGATTAGAGCATACAGCTAATGAAAGTCCAAAATCCAGTATCTCAAAATATTAGAATATTTACATTTGAGTTTCATTAAATGACCATCCCTACAGTATAAATTCCGGGTATCTCTTGTTCTTTGACACCACACTAATGGGGAAGACTGCTGACTTGGCAATGGTCCAGGAGACAATCACTGACACCCTCCACAAAGAGAGTAATGACAGAAGGTCATTACTGAATGTGGTGGCTGTTTACAGATGATGTATCAAAGCATATAAATGCAAAGTTGACTAGAAGGAAGAAATTGGGTAGGCAAAGGTGCACAAGCAACAGGGATGACCACAAGCTTGAGAATACTGTCAAGTAAAGCCGATTCAGACACTTGGGAGAGCTTCACAATGAGTCAAATGAAGCCGGAGTCAGCGCATCAAGAGTCACCACACTCAGACATCTTCAGGAAAAGGACTACCAAGCCACTTCTGAAACAGAAACAACATCAGAAGCATCTTACCTGGGCTAAGGAGAAAAAGAACTGGACAGTGAACAGTGGTCGAAAGTCCTCTTTTCAGATAAAAGTAAATTTTGCATTTCATGTTGAAATCATGGTCCCAGAGTCTGAAGGAAGACTGGAGAGGCACAGAATCCAAGCTGCTTGAAGTCTAGTGTGAAGTTTCTGAAGTCAGTAATGATTGGGGGGGGGGGGGGGGGCGTCTGCTGGTGTTGGTCCATTGTGTTTTATCAAGTGCAAAGTCAATGCAGCCATCTTCCAGGGGATTTTGGAACACTTTATGTTTCCATCTGCTGACAAGCTTTATGGAGATGCTGATTTCCTTTTCCAGCAGGACTTTAGCACCTGCCCACAGTGCAAAAACCACTTCCAAGTGGTTTGCTGACCATGATATTACTGTGTTTTATTAGCCAGCCAACATGCCTGACCCCTGAATCTATGGGATATTTTCAAGAGAAAGATGAGAAACAGTCGATCCAACAATATACAGATGATCTGAAGGCTCAATAGTGCCTAAGCAGTGCCACAGGCTGATCACTTCCATGCCACACTTCAACGATGCTGTAATTTGTGCTAGGAGCAAGTCATTTGCTGTAATATGTGCTGCCGACCAAGTATTGAGTGCACAAATGAACATACTTTAAAGAACTTGAACTTTTCTGTTTTGAAAATCCATTTTTTGATTGATCTTAGGAAATATTCTAATATTTTGAGATACTGGATTTTGGACTTTCATGAGCTGTACACTCTAATCATCAAAATTTAAAAAATGTTTGAAATGTTTTACTTTACATGTAGGGAATCTAGAATATTTACAATAAAAAAAAAAAAAAAAGAACTTTTTCACGATATTCTAATTATATGACCAGCACCTGTATATATATATATATATATATATATATATATAATATATATACAGGTGATTGATTTGAGTGGAAAATGACCTTAATTATATATAAAGAAGGAAAATGTCCTTTAAAAAAATAAATAAATAATATATGTATATGGTTATGTATACTATATATATATATATATATATATATATATATATATATATATATATATATATATATATATATATATATATATATATATATATAGTATACATAACCATATACATATATTATTTGTTTATTTTTTTAAAGGACATTTTCCTTCTTTATATATAATTAAGGTCATTTTCCACTCAAATCAATTCCTATTATTCTCACCCATGATTCTCATGACTTTAATTAAAAAATAATAATCCAGTACAATATTTATATATTTATTATTTTTATTAAAGTAATGAGAATGAGATTACAGTGATCTGACATTTTTCCCCCTGTGGCGTAAACAAAAATCAGGCGGAACAAAAATCAAGAACTTTGTAGAGCGCTGCCACATTCATTAAACCAATGTGCTTATTGAGAAAACGCTGAAGCTTCTGCTCCATTTTGTTCTAGACATTAACTTGCAAATACATAGTTGTCCGAGGGGATGTGCAAATCTATTTTAGACTGTGTGGAGGATGCCATAGGGTGCCACTAGAGACAGAAATACTAATGCAGTTTTTATGAGGGATGTGTTACATGGTGGCCTATCATAACGGTATAAAAACAACAAATCAATAATTTAGTCTCCACGGCCAATGGTGTGTGTAGATTGCAGCATGCTAGCCCAACCAAGCCAAAGAGGAAGTAGACAACAATGCAAGTAGTCTGCTCAGCTCTTGTCTGCTCTTAAATGCTTTTGGTTGGACAGCACTTGAGATTCACTTTTTCATATATATATATATATATATATATATATATGTATACTTTGACCTAAAGGCCTGATCCAAGGACTTGTTATCTGGGCAAACAAACAATACCAGCCTCTTATTGTCAGCACAGTTTACTGTTCAAGGACAGACAGAGCTTTTGTACAAGTGCACTGAAAAACACCAAAAAATTAGGAGTCTTGATTTAAAGCCCAATTAATTGTATCAAAAACCTCTCAATACAATTTGTTAGACTGAACTTCAGAGGGTAACTGCTGGAAGGTAAAAACATGTTTATTTCACATTCAGTCTAATTATTTAATCAGGGGTTTCTAAGGTAAACATCAGTATTATTTTATGCCAGAAGGGTTCTCAACTCTGGCCCTCAAGGTCCACTTTTCTGAGTTCAGCTCCAACCCCAATCAAACACACCTGAACAAGCTAATCAACGTCTTCAGGATTGCTAGAAACCTATACAGGCAAGAGAGTTTGATCAAGGTTGGAGCTAAACTGTCAAGTGGGTTGCTACAATATTTTTCAGCATAACAAAAAAATCATGTTTGAAATCTAATTTTGACTTGAGGATATATGTTGTAGGACAAAATATGTGTTACAATGTATGGCCATCATTACTTTAGATGTATCCCAGAGCATAAGTTAAAGTTCAGTTGCTGACTGATGCATTTCTTCTTGGGGATACAGAGTAAGAATGACCACTCTATGTGCATGGAGCATCAAAACATTTCCCATTATTTATAGAGAAGGTTTCGAACAGTCTGTCAGGTCAGATTCCACAAAGAGACCTTGAGAAATCTGAAAGTTGCTGCTTGTTCTGATGTTTGTAAATTAGTTTCACTGTAACGATCAGCATCTAAATGAATACTCAGAACACTAACTCAAGCACTGCGGTTCAAAGAATGAACAGAGTGTGCTGCTGAGCACAAACACAAGTATGCATGTGGCATTGTTGCAGTAATAACCCTTTTATGAAATTTCTGGTATTCAGGTAAAAAATGGAAGGTGACATGTTGTCTCAGCTCACCCATATCACTTCACACCTCGCTGTGGTGTTGCAGGAATCAGTCATGACCAGCCGTTTATCGCATTAGGCGGTTAAATGCCTCTCGAGGAGGCCCATGCAAATGTGTGCTGAGAATCAAGCCCAGTGTGTGGTGTAGAACACTCTGTAATCATTTGCTTCCTCAATGGCAGGAAATGGAACTCAGCGTGAGCTGTAGTAACCGAACTAACATGTTGATGAGTGTGAGAGACTGCGGTGACCCATATTATGCTGTTTTTCTCACCGGAAGTCCCATTTGCATGACGCATATACAACTCAGGTAGAGGTAAACCTGAGAGTTCCTTTATAAGAGCATCAATTATCAGATAATTAAGATCGATAAATTGTTTTTTGGTAGTTAATTTCAAATTTTGAATTAGTTGATATTTGCCAGTACGTTACCATAATAATAATTTTTTAGTAGTAGTTTTGTTGTTGTATGTATTATATTTAATTAACAGGTATTATTGTGTTAACAATATTAATTAACACTATATACATACACCAATCAGGAATAACTTTATGACCACCTTCCTAATATTGTGTTGGTCCCCCTTTTGCTGCCAAAACAGCCCTGACCCATTGTGGCATGGACTCCACTAGACCTGTGCTGTGGTATCTGGACCAAGATGTTAGCAGCAGATCCTTTAAGTCCTGTAAGTTGTGAGGTGGAGCCTCCATGGATCAGACTTATTTGTTCAGCACATCCCACAGATGCTCGACTGGATTGAGATCTGGGGAATTTGGAGGCCAAGTCAACACCTCAAACTCATTGTTGTGTTCCTCAAACCATTCTTGAACCATTTTTGCTTTGTGGCAGGAGCATTATCCTGCTGAAAGAGGCTACAGCCACCAGAGAATGCCGTTTCCATGAAAGGGTGTACATGGTCTGCAACAATGCTTAGGTAGGTGGTAAGTGTCAAAGTAACATCCACATGGATGGCAGGACCCATGGTTTCCCAGCAGAACATTGCCCAAAGCATCACACTGCCTCCGCCGGCTTGCCTTCTTCCCATAGTGCATCCTGGTGCCATGTGTTCCCCAGCACACGCACCCGGCCATCCACGTGATGTAAAAGAAAACATGATTCATCAGACCAGGCCACCTTCTTCTATTGCTCCGTGGTCCAGTTCTGATGCTCATGTGCCCACTGTTGGTGCTTTCAGCGGTGGACAGGGGTCAGCATGGGCACCCTGACTGGTCTGCAGCTATGCAGCTCCATACACATTAAACTGTGATGCACTGTGTATTCTGACACCTTTCTATCAGAACCAGCATTAACTTCTTGAGCAGTTTGACCTACAGTCGTCTGTTGGATCGGACCACACAGGCCAGCCTTCGCTCCCCATGTGCATCAGTGAGCCTCGGCCGCCCATGACCCTGTCGCCGGTTCACCACTGTTCCTTCCTTGGACCGCTTTTGATAGATACTGACCACTGCAGACCGGGAACACTCCACAAGAGCTGCAGTTTTGGAGATGCTCTGATCCAGTTGTCTAACCATCACAATTTGGTCCTTATCAAACTTGCTCAAATCCTTTCACTTGCCCATTTTTCCTGTTTCTAACACATCAAATTTGACAACAAAATGTTCACTTGCTGCCTAATATATCCCACCCACTAACAGGTGCCGTGATGAAGAGTTAATTATATTTTATATATAATAAGTTAGTTATTCACTTTACCTGTCAGTGGTCATAATGTTATGCCTGATCGGTGTGTATTACATATATATATATATATATATATATATATATATATATATATATATATATATAATTTTCCAATATGTGGTCATTCTAAAAAAATGGCACATCAACAAAAATAACTACTAAATCTTGTAACTTGGCTTGTCCTTAACCCTTTTTACTGCTATTAGCAAATATACCCTTAATAATATAATAAAAATAATAATAATAATAATAATTATTATTATTATTATTATTATTGGTCACACTTTATATTAGATGTCTTTAACTACTATGAACTATTGTTGCTTTTATCAGATAATAAGTATTGTTTTATTAATAATAAATGTAATCAATTATAATTAATAAATATACCAGTAACTTTTTTTTTACTTTTTTACCAAATTTTGTGTTTTGCTTACTATTAGCAAATATACATTGATTGATTGATTGATTGATTGATTTTTAAATGTAATGTTATTTTAAAAATGATATAAATGCACAAACTTATACTATATTTATAAGTCACAGTTATATGTGATTATAATTTAGCTTTTATTGTGGAATTTTCCAATACAAATCTTTCAAATCATTAATTGTTTTCCAGGATGAAGGAGCAGGAACAAGTAGAGGGAGGTCCGAGGCCCCTGCCCTTAGATTTACTCTGACCCAACTAGAAATTGTTCCAACAGCAATGAGGCCACCCAGAGCAAACAGGCCCAGCGATTGGGTCGACCCTGAGCAGACAGGCCTGACTCTGTAGCGTAATCAGCTTTCTGTTCCCTGCCCCAGTGTCTCGTGGGAACAGAAAGGTGGACCTCCTCCAAGACAGGGGAAGAGGTCATTCTCCAGCCGAGTCTGACGGGTTTCCTGAGTCTCCATGAGTGCAGTTCAGGTCTGGCTCTGCTCCGTGACCCCTGCTGGGGACGCCACAAATCGCATCACAGCACTGGACGAGCTTTGGGAGCCAAGCTTTGATGTCACCAACAGGCTGAGGCAGGGACAGAGATTTCTCCTGAAGGGAATGGAGAGTGATTTTCGATTAGAACTGGAATTTGCTGTGCCTGTAACTCTCAGTTCGTCATCTGAGCTAAATGTGGCTGTCTGTCTGAAGAAGAGGAAGGAAGTTAGAGGTGTAAATGACTGCACATACATACAACTAGATTTTTAAGTATTTTCTGGTAATACTATGACTTTATTCTCATAATCATACATTTATTTCATTTTTTTACATGACACTAAATCTACATGGCACTATATCATATATATATATATATATATATATATATATATATATATATATATATATATATATATATATATATATAATTATTATTATTATTATTTATCTTTTTTCTTTATCCCTGACATTTGCTGTACACTTGATTGACGCTTCAAGACAGCACTGAGATCCAGGCCTTCTCTTGTCAATTTTTTTGTTTGTATCCACCATCAGATACATTTATGCAGGGACGCAGAACTGAATTAATTACCTCTCCACCCATTTATTTGACTTAGGGAGCAACTTCATGACAACTCAACAAGCTAATCCATTCAAAAACTGGGCCCATGAACCTCTATGTAACATCGCTGAACTGTTTCATAGCCTATTTTCAAGAGTTACCAACCACTTGATCTGAATACTAGTGCAGCCACGGAGCAGATGCATTTTCTGCCTGCATTCGAGAGCAAAGTGGTTTCGTCGGTAAATTAAGTACAACATTAGTGCGGTCCTGTGGTGCCTATGACATGTTTAGTTGCTTTTGTAGAGGTGATGCAGCAAAGCGAACCACTTGCTTGAGCACAGGACCAGCTATCATACAGTAAATGTAATTGCAAATGCAGTTTCCAAGGGACTCTGCAAGAAATATTACTCGCAGCCCAAGGGACGTGCATTTCCCATGACAGTTGACCAGATTTGTAATTAAGCGGTCGACATTACAGCACACCATGAATGAAGATTAATGAGCTGCAAGCCAAAGTTGATGAGCCAAACTAGAGAGACAAGTATCATTAACCCTTTCCCAGCCTAAGGGACCTTTGCAACGCAGCGACAACAATAGTGCGGCCAAGGTTCACTTGCATTTCTGCAAACTCGTTTCACCTTGTGGTTGGAATGTTTCTATTCTGTTCCACAGAGAGGAATAATAGAAGTTGGCCTTCACTTTGGTTTATGAGCACTCAAGACCCAAAACACTTTCCAAGTTGAAACAAAAAAGACAAAAAGGCACTTAGGGCTCCGTGTCTTGAAGGCAGGGAGTATTAGAAGTCTAAGAACATTAACCTGTCAAAGTGGATGAGGTAATTTGTTTCCATTCATTACACAATGGAGTGCACCCCAGTGATTAATGTCACGCCTCAAATGGGGCAACTGCGTAGGGGAATGTACTCGGAAATCATTAAGCTAACACGCTAACGCAACGAATGCGGCTCGCACACCCACGTTCCTCTCTGACTATGATGCTAACTACCCCGGAGGAAAATTATATTGCTTCAGAAATAGAAACAAACGAGACAATTATTGATGTATGTAAGAGTATAAAGCAACCTTTTTGACATTTTAATTTGTCTTTTTCTCCGGTGTTGCAGTTAAGTGTCACGTAGTGGTAAGAGTGCATGTTTTCCTTTAATTTTAATGGATGGCCTTATGGTGAAATTCAAGTTTTTAATGTTGTTTATATGTCTTTGTGGTGTTTTTAATAAGACAAACCATGTGCAAATTAATCTGTCAACACCATTGCTGAGTATTTTTTCCTTAAAACTGCAGTTTTGAAGATCAAAGAGTCAACTTTGTTGGGGTTTGCATGTTGAATGCTAGGTAAGTGTATGCCGGGCTGGAACACTTAATGATAGTGGCAATTTCTTAATTATATCAAGTATTAATCTGTAAGCAAAATAATAATAATAATAATAATAATGAGTAATGCAAATGGTTTGTCTGTGTTATGGTAAAAAAGTTCCTCCCATTTCAGTAGGAGGTGGATTGACAGGAAGATGCGAGAGGAAATGTCATATTTTAAAATAAATATTACGTTAAAAAATTATGTTTGTTTAATTATCCCATCTGTCAAGTTTTAGTTTTTTTTTTTGTTTTTTTTTTGTTTTTTTTTTTGCTTTTCAGTAAAATATCTATATATCTATAAAACAAAATGAGAAGTAACACTGTATACAATATTAAGACTTTTCATTGATTATATCTTAAGTGAATTTTGTCTTAATGCATTGTTTTTAAACTTGTTTATCTTTATCTTGTGCAGTGTTGCTTTTCAAGTAAATGTATCTTTTTAAAGATATTTCGATATTTTACTGGAAAAAGTCTAAAAAGACTTAAATTGTTAGTTCACCCAAAAATGATTATGTCATTAATTACTCACCCTCGTGTCGTTCCACACCCGTAAGACCTTCGTTCATCTTTGGAACACAAATTAAGATATTTTTTTATAAAATCCGATGGCTCAGTGAGTCCTGCATCGCCAGCAATAACACTCCCTTTTTCAATGCCCAGACAGCAACTAAAACCATATTTAAAATGGTTCATGTGACTACGGTTGTTCAATTTTAATATTATGAAGCGACGAGAATACTTTTTGTGTGCCAAAAATAACAAAATAGCAAATTTATTCCACAATATCTAGTGA
Source organism: Megalobrama amblycephala (assembly GCF_018812025.1). NCBI lineage: Eukaryota > Metazoa > Chordata > Actinopteri > Cypriniformes > Xenocyprididae > Megalobrama > Megalobrama amblycephala. Next base: position 53,078,515 of record NC_063050.1, read on the forward strand.
TGGGCGATTTCAAAACACTGCTTCATGAAGCTTTGAAGCTTTACAAATCTTTTTTTTTTTTTTTTTTTTTTTTTTGAATCAGTGGTTCAGAGCCAACATCCCATGATTTCAGTAAACGAGGCTTCGTTACGTCATAAGTGTTTTGAAACCTTAATAGTTTATGTGATTCTTAATAGTTTAAATGATTTGTTAAGCTTCGAAGCTTCATGAAGCAGTGATTTGAAATCGCCCATCACTAGATATTGTTGAATAAAGTTGTTATTTTGTTATTTTTGGCACACAAAAAGTATTCTAGTTACTTTATAATATTAAGGTTGAACCACTGTAGTCACATGAACTGTTTTAAATATGTTTTAGTAGCTTTATGGGCGGTATTGCTGGCGAAACAGGCCTTACTGAGTCATCGGATTTTATCAAAAATATCTTAATTTGTGTTCTGAAGATTAACGAAGGTCTTACGGGTGTGGAACGACATGAGGGTGAGTAATTAATTACATAATTTTCATTTTTGGGTGAACTAACCCTTTAATTGAAAACTTTTTAGGTAAAAATTTTAAATTAAAAACATGATAGGGCATTTTTTAAGCAGTTTATTTTAAGAATGTTGTTGCCTCTTGCACATCCTGAAGAATTTGAAGAAAGAAAATTAAACAAGTGGAAAACAAGTGTAGTCCTTATCATTTGGTCAGAGTTTGAGGTTTGATTGCAGACAAATCTGAGCACAGTTTGAGACATCGAAATTGCGATTAGAAAGATCTGAGAAGCAGGTGATTTTAGCACAACTCTCCATTTATTCTCATCGATTTCCTAACGAACTGTAATATATGCACGCTGAACTTTCAGCAGTTGTTCAAACCCAGCGCCTTGAGCTCAAAGTAAATTTCATAGTGGAGGGATTGAGAGAAAGCGCATATAAAAATACTCATTAACAATTTGCAGTGCTACAATGCATGGTATTTGTCTTTCCTGAACCCCCATCTCCTCTGCATCCGTAGTGTGCACTAGTTGGCATCATATGTTGACTCAGAAAGTAGAGACTTGTGCTAGATAAAGACTAGCACGTCTGCTGCAAGAGATTACCGAAATGACAGTAAGGCTTTCTAGGGAAGCAGCGCTCCTGTGATCTCAAAGAGCCACTGTGTCAGTGTCAGGGTGGCAGTTGCTGCAAAGGTGACAAGCCCCTCAGACGAATCTGAAAACGTCCTGCTGACTTGCGACTAGAAATGTTCTAGGACACTCGCTGTTGCAGCTACCCAGGATGTGCTGTAACAGTAATAGGCTCAGACTGGTGGGTTTCCTTCCTTGCCATTGACATGGTGTGAATGCTGGTAACAGGGAGTCAGGACAGTCAGTGTTTTTTTTTGTGGTCTGTTTATATCTGTCAGGTATTTTGGCACATGTATAGCGAGGGCCTGCTGAATTATGGATTTTGTTGATCCTGCAAAAGTTTATGGGAGTTTTGGGTTATAATTTATTTTAATGTGGTGTAGTTACGTTCGGATTAGTTTACTTTCAAATAAAAATTAGCCCAAGCTTTTCTAGGTGTGTATGAGTTTCTTCTTTCTGATGAACTCAAACTCAAAAAATATGGATAGTTTTTTTTACAAAAATGCATCGCTTCGCTTCAGAAGACCTTTATTAACCCCCCGGAGCCATGTGGAGTACACGTTTATGATGGATGATGTGGATGGAGACACTTTCTTCAGCTCATACTCATGACCCCTGTTCACTGCCATTATAAAACTCTGCTGCGTCAGGATATTTATTAATATTTCTCTGACTGTGTTCATCAGAAAGAAGAAAGTCATATACACCTAGAATGGCTTGAGAGTGAATAAAGCTTGGGGTAATTTTCATTTAAAAAGTGAACTAATCCTTTAAATAAGTACTGAGTAATATTAATTAACTACATATACTTACTATAGTGGTTTAGTATATATTTGGAATTTTGTTTATAGAAATTGCTAGTAATTTTCAATGGCAAGTGACAGACTGAACTGAACATTTTGAAGTACAAAACTGAAATAGTATGTTCTTGTAAAACAGTAGTCTTTGTTTTATTTACAACTTTAAAAAACAACAACAAAAAAAATCATGTTTTACAGTGCACAAAGCATCCAAATAACGTTGTATTCACGCCATGTTGGAATTCCCATAATTTCAAGATTCGAACATGTAAAAAGCTCTCACATCCTCATAACTTGTAATCACAACTTGTAAAGAGCTTATACTTCATGTACCACATGACCACTGTACCACCTGACACCCCCTAAAAAAAACTGTCATTATTTACACACTCTTTTGAATTGGCCACACCCCACAGAAAGCTCAGGTGGAATGGCAGGAAGAAGAATTTACTGAAATGTAATAGAGTGCAACAATCTGTTTCAGAAGTAAAAATCCCATTCATTTTCTTCATAGGGGAATTTTAAACAAAAAACAAATGCTTTTTTTGAAGCCATCAACCTGTACTATATATATATATATATATATATATATATATATATATATATATATATATATATATATATATATATATATATATATATATATATATATATATATATATATATACTATAACATAGTTTGTTAGGGGGATTTGTATCTCAAATAGCATGAAGAGTTTAGTGTTAGAATTAGTACCTTTCAGTTAGCATAAGAGTTTGTTATGGTTATTAATTGTCTAGCATAAAGAGTTTGTTGTAGGGGTTGATTTAGAATATCTCTCAACTAGCATAAAAACAGTTTATTAAGATTACTCTGTCACTAGCATAAAGAGTCTGTTGTTATGGCTAGCATTTCTAAGTTAGCATGAAGTGTTTTGCTAGGGTTAGTAACTAGTTGCGTCCCAAATGACACACTATGCACTTATACACATAGTAAATTAAGAAAAAGTAAAGTAATAAGTATGTACTTATGCACTATGTACTCATCCATGTAGTAACTAATTACATTTTTTGAGTAACTACCCCAACATGCATGAGTTGTATAAGGTTATTTTGTCATTTAACAATGGAGTCTGATACGTAGCGGAGGGGGAGAGGGTAATTAAATCTGCGACAGTTGAGTGCATGAAGTGTCCAACATTCCGTTTATTTAGTGCATCATGCGGGAATTTAAAGTGTACTTTTTCTTTTTGGAATTTTCAGTGTGAATGCACTACTTGCACTATTTACACTTATAGAATAGTGCATAAGTATGTGAATTGGGGCACACCTACTGTCATTAGCATAAAGAGTTGGTTGTTATGGCTAGTGTTTCTACACTAGCATAAATGTTTTTTGGTTAGTAACTATTACTTTGCACTATATTCAAGGAAATTCAAATCAGGTAATGCATTCTGGGTAATGAAGTGTTCTTCCACACTAGTAAACAAAAGTTCATTTATTAGGTGTGATATATAAAGTAAATACAAATGACCATGTTTAAACTGGACCATGTTTAAGCTGTGCTGACGGATGAATTTAGCTGGTGTAAATGCTGTGATCACAGAAATGCAGTGTTGTAGTGATTATTTTGAGACTGATTAATTTAGACATAGTTTGGTGCTATTTACACTAAATATATGCTTAATTATCTTCTGTAATTGGACATAAATACACTTGAATTGCACATCTTGTCTGTGAAAAACACAGACCTGCTTGTCCGTATTGATGTTTCAAAGATAAATATGGCCGTTTTCAGAACAAGTCATTAAATTAGGTGCTTGAGGACATTTCGAAACAGTTTGCTAAGGCGCTCCATTTGCTAAGGCGCTCTGTTTTCAGCCCATCTTTTTTTTTAATCAATCCTTCAGTGGCATTTCTGTGATGTTTCTCTTTGGAGATGAGCACAGTGCTATGAATAACATAAAGCTGTCTGTCATTGGTCACAGACCGAATCAAGTACAATTTGCATTCTTTAATTAGGTTCTGAGCCCTGCGAGATTATGACTTGGCCGTGATGCTGCTCAGTTCGAAAATAAATAGCAAACGGTGCCTGAAAGCAGACATATTTTCCTTCTCTGCTGTTTGATGATTGCCCACAGAAGTAATGAGAGGTTTGGAGAGCACTACGGTAGCAGGAACAACAACCTGCAAGCCAAACATTGTATATACTGTATGTGTGTGAGAAGTGCGGTAAGGGGTGGGTTTTGAGAGTAACACGGCCTCAAAGCTAAAAAGCCTGTCAGGGAAAAAGCTACTGTTGTATTCAAGTGCACGTCTGGTAACTTGGCATAGGACACGTGCGCTCCCACGCAGAGCTGGCACCAGGCAGAATGCTGCCTTGTCTGTGTCTCATTTCTCTAATATGATGTCACAGTTAATTTTTCTGAATGAACATCAGGCAGATTTTTGCCTAAATATAGCAGTGTACAGATGAAAGATGTTAATACACACTATAAGGCATATTAAATTAACTCCCTTTACAAAAATGGCAGTACAGTGATGATATGAGATGATTTACTATGGTACACTATGATTATATATTCATATACCATTATTTTACAGTGCAGTATTTGTACTGCGGTGGCACTATGGTACAGTGATTAGTAACTGTCATTAGTGTTTGTGACATGGTAATACTTTGTGTCATGGCACATTTTTGTAAGTGTACTAGGACTATATACTTTCAAGAATACCATAGTACTTGTACAAAAACATGGTACTTTTTGTATATATCGCTTACACACACACACAAAAAAGCTTAAATACCACTGTACATGTTTTGTAAGGCCTAAGGTTGCAGTCATGACTCCAGTATCTAAAATTACATGGCTTTTGAACAAATGGTTAGTCTATCTCTAAACTAACAAAAAGCTAGAGTTGGGTTAGAGTTAGCATCTGTAATTTAGCATAAAGACTTTGTTATATTGGTTGGGTTGCGGTTTAAATTTCTAAACTAGCATATGGCGGTTTTATTATTGAACATGTCAACTAGCATAAAATGCATAGATATGTATAGGTAGATGCCTCGTTCCACCGCTCCAGACACGTCGGCGTGCCCTCCATCTTGCAACAGTCAGAGTGTCATCGCTCACAGTAAAAAACAATGATGGCACAACATTGCGCAGCTTCTGGTTGTGAAACTGGCGAGATTTAAATTTCCGAAGAAATACCTTTCACATTAGTTTGTGTTTTTATATGTATTCACTCAATATTACATTTTTACTATGGTACTTTTTTCAACGTTTTTACTTTTACTATGGTAATTTTTTAATGTTGTGTCAGCTGACGCCTTTGTCTTGTTGTATTGTTTAGTTTAGCGAAATCATCTGCTGAAGTCTGTTTCATATATATAGATAGATATTCATACATGCGTCTAACTACAGTTGCAGACACTGTCAACTTCCTCTTGAATGTTCAGACCGCTCCAATATGGCAGACGGCTTATGCATAGCGGCCCATTGAAACGGCCGCTAATGACACATCTACGTATCTATGATAAAGAGTGTCAGAATTTGTGTCAACTAGCATAAGAAGCTTGTTATTAGCATAAAATGTGTTCTGCTAAAATCACTAGCATAAAGAGTTTGTTAGGGTGAGTTGTATCTCAGCTAGTATGAAGAGTTTATTGTTAGAATTAGTAACTGTCAGTTAGCATTAGTGTTTGTTATAAATTGTCTAGCATAAACAGTTTGTTGTTAGCCCTTCTGAAAAAAAAAAAAAAAAAAACAGCATATGCTGGTTAAGGTAGGTTATGCTGGTATGCTGGTTTGAGCTGGTTTATGCTGGTCAAGCATAGGTCCTATGCTGGTCCAATGCTGGTCAGCATAGGACCAGCATAGGACCAGCATGGACCAGCATAGGACCAGCATTGGACCAGCATAGGTCCAGCATAAGATCAGCATTGGACCAGCATAGGACCAGCATGGACCAGCATTGGACCAGCATTGGACCAGCATAGGACCAGCACAGGACCAGCACAGGACCAGCATAGGTCCAGCATAGGACTTGCATAGGACCAGCATGGACCAGCATTGGACCAGCATAGGACCAGCACAGGACCAGCATAGGACCAGCATAGGTCCAGCATAGGACCAGCATAGGTCTAGCATAGGACCAGCATGGACCAGCATTGGACCAGCATAGGACCAGCATGGACCAGCATTGGACCAGCATGGACCAGCATTGGACCAGCATAGGACCAGCACAGGTCCAGCATAGGACCAGCAGGGACCAGCATTGGACCAGCATAGGTCCGGCATATGACCAGCATGGACCAGAATTGGACCATCATAGGACCAGCATGGACCAGCATTCGACCAGCATAGGACCAGCATTAAGACCAGCATACAACCAGCATAGGACCAGTATAGGACCAGCATAGGACCAGCATAGGACCAGCACAGGACCAGCATAGGTCCAGCATAGGACCAGCATGGACCAGTATTGGACCAGAATTGGACCAGCATAGGTCCAGCATTAAGACCAGCATTGGACCAGCATAGGACCAGCACAGGACCAGCATAGGACCAGCATAGGTCCAGCATAGGACCAGCATAGGTCCAGCATAGGTCCAGCATAGGACCAGCATGGACCAGCATAGGACCAGCATGGACCAGCACAGGACCAGCATAGGTCCAGCATAGGACCAGCATGGACCAGCATTGGACCAGCATTGGACCAGCATAGGTCCAGCATTAAGACCAGCATTGGACCAGCATAGGACCAGCACAGGACCAGCATAGGACCAGCATAGGTCCAGCATAGGTCCAGCATAGGACCAGCATAGGTCCAGCATAGGACCAGCATAGATCCAGCATAGGTCCAGCATAGGACCAGCATGGACCAGCATAGGACCAGCATGGACCAGCATTGGACCATCATAGGACCAGCACAGGCCCAGCATAGGTCCAGCATAGGACCAGCATGGACCAGCATTGGACCAGCATAGGACCAGCATTGGTCTAGCATAGGACCAGCATGGACCAGCATAGGACCAGTATAAACCAGCTCAAACCAGCATACCAGCTTCAAAACCTACCTTACCAGCATATGCTGTTTGCTATGGTTAGTAACTATCACTATAGCATAAAGTGTTTTTGTTAGGGTTGACTAATGTTAGCATCTCTCAACTAGCATAAAGAGTTTGTTGTTATGGCTTGCATTTCTAAGTTAGCATAAAGTGTTTTGCTAGGGTTAGTACCTCATTGTTTTGCTAGGGTTAGTACCTCATAGAATAAAGAGTTTGTTGTTATGGCTAGTGTTTCTAAGCTAGCATAAAGTGTTTTTGCTATGGTTAGTAACTATCACTAGTATAGTTTTGTTTTGTTTTTTGTTAGGGTTGAGTTAGCGTTAGTATCTCTCAACTAGGATCTATTTTTGTTTTGAAAGGTGGTGTTTGGCTAACATAAAGTTTATTTTCGTCTCATTTTCAGATAGCACTGGCCCTCATGTAACCTCCCCTCTTGATTTTGAGCCACTTCTTTGGAGCTGCACACACATTCTTTTTAGTTTGTTTGAGGCTGATAGTGAGGAGGGACACAAAAGCAGGCAATGAGAAAGCAGGAGACTGCATTAAAACAAACAGTCACCGTGTGCTCTGAAAAACATCACATTTTTGAAGCACATCACATCGATTCTGGAAACACAATGTTCGATTCCCTGCTGTAAGAAAAAAGGCACCGGTGCTCGCACGTTTTCTCAAGATGTGTCTGTGTTAAAGAGAGAGAGCGAGAGACGGATGTTCTATTGAGGGGAGAATGCCACAGGATTCAACGCACAAGACTGCCATCTAGTGGTGGCATGATCTTAGAACACAGAATTCTGGGACACGTGCTTTCATCCTCTGCTGGCTTTCTTCCTCTCTCACACACACACACACACACATACACTATTCTATGGCCATGTCTGGAATGGTGCATACTGCTTATTGCGTACTGTAAAGTTTAAACATAATATATATGGAATAACATGCTTACATGTTTGAACAATGTTTGAAATGTTTGTTGCATTATTTATTATTTTAACTTTATGATTTACATTATACAGTACATTACATTATAATATTTCATTCCAAACAAGTTTTAAATAGTAGTATGTTCATAATAAACCTATTTTAATAAATATTAATTTTTTTTTAGCTTTAATTTTTATTTATTTCCATTTTAGTTTTCTTAATTTTAGTACTTCACTTAGTTTATTTGATTTAGTTGTCAAAGAAACATTTATAATTTTCATGTAAGTGTTTTTTTAATATTTTATAATTTTGTGTAAAAACAAATTTAAAATTACAGATGATATTATTTCCGGTTTATCCATTATATTGGAAACAAATAGCAAATTTTGGCATATATACTGCGTATATACTGCACACACTCCAGAAATAGTGTAAGTTGTATGCTAGTATGCTATTCTGAGCATAACCCATCTCTCTCTTCTCTCTCTTTCTTTCAGTCCCAGGACTTCTCAGTCCAGCTGAGCTACAATACACTGCCTGCTTGGCACCCGAGTGCCGTGACACGGTCCAAAAAACAAACAAACATCATCCACCCACCCCGCTCCGTACTCCAACCCATATCCGGACTTCCACGGCACACGCTAGCCCGTGACACGGCTATATTATGTGGCAGAGCCTCCCAGGACCGAGTGCGTATGTCACCGGTTTTGTTTACCTTCTTTATCTCTTCCGCTCACATCCCCCTTTTTCCAGAAGTCCAGGCTATGGACACACAGACACCTTTGTGTGATTATTTTGCCACGATGGCAAGCCGAAGGACTGTCTGCATCCAAGGTCTCTCCTCCAATTCTTTTTCCTCCCTGCCAGCCAGCGAGACCACGGACTGGAAATAGCATTGATGGATTACTAATACGCCTGCTTGGGATGCAATGGAGCAGAGTGAATTTGAGCGTGTGCGCGTGTGTGTGAAGAAAACAAAGAAGTGGGAAGAGCAGGAAACCTTCTTGAAGGGGAAAACTGTCTTGTTCGGAAGCAAGCCTACACTTATATCAATCAACCCTCTATCAGAGGAAGACATTATCTGTTAGGTTTGGCCGTGCGAGAGGACACAGGAAACGGTCGATAACAGTAATGAAGGTTCATGAATTATTCACGCTGCATTGGAAATTCACCCCTGGAAACCATTCTATAAAGAAACATCCAGCGTTTTCCCCCCTTTAGGGACGCGTCACGATTCTGCAAAATTTTACCTGTGATTGAAGCGCCGTCATTAGGATACCGCACATGTCGAACGTGCACATTCGTATGCACGAGAACACGCATATGAACATGAAGAGCCATTTCATCAAAAAGGAGGCCGTTTCACAAATGAGCCTTTCATCTCCAGTGCAGGGTAATTAACTGTTATTTAATGGACGGTGCCCACGCGCTCACTGCATTATCGACTGTGCGTGCTCGCTCGCTATCTACACGTTTATCAAGAGAGGCTAGGTGCGATATATCTGAAAGAGCTATCACAGCTCGATTCCATAGGTGAGCTCTGCATCAGACCCGTGGGAATGAAAAATCAGAGAGCAGATCTCTTCAATTGCTGGTCTGTTTCTCTTAGACAGCATCTCAAAGTCTCCTGATTCTGATTTTTCTCCTCATAAAAAGTAATCTCATAGGTTTCTCCTTTAGAGTTTTCTTGGTGCAGGCCTGAGTCCATTGGAGTTCATATGGTTTACAGTTGGTATAAAAGCAACCTGTCATCCTAGCACGAAATAAATCACTATTATGTATAATATGTCAAATGAGACTGGTTGGATCACACTCTGGTTTGGATCAAGCAATCAATCCAAGTGGAAAGACAATCCAGAAAACTTTCCCATAGCTCAAACCAGTGTTGTAGTCGAGACCAGCTAATTCGAGTCCGAGTCAAGACTGAGTCCAGAGAGGGTCGAGTCCGAGTCGAGCCCGAGTTCACATAAGGTTGGATCTGAGACAAGACCTAAAGAAATCTAAAAACCTAAAAGAATATATAAATGTTTGGTGGAAACTATAAAATTGGCACCATACTCATCAAATATACCATGGCATGTACACAGTATTTTATTTACTTAGAGTGATATTGGTTTAAAAAATATTATCAGTTAAGGGTAAAGGTAATTTGTTAGAAAAGATTTCTATTTTGAATAAATGCTGTTATTTTTAATTTTTTTAAATCAAAGATTTTAAATCAATTCACTAAAGGATCACAGCATGTTATAAAAAAAAATATTAAGCAGCACAACTGTTTCCACTTTCCAGCTTTGAAAATTAATCATCATATTAGAATGATTGCTGAAGGATCATGTGACACTGAAGACTGGAGTAATGATGCTGAAAATTCAGCTTTGCATCAGAAATAAATTATATTTTAAAGTACATTCAAATAGAAAACCATTATTTTAAATTGTAATAATATTTTTAAAATATATATATTGCTGTTTTTGACTAGATAAATGCAAGCTTGATGAGCATAAGAGACTTATTTCATAATGCCACATGAGCTAATAATTATCAAAAATGGTAAAATTTGACGTGAAAATATTCACGTCACCATTTCGATATAATTTCTCTTATATCCTGGCTTTGTAGTCAGTTAACATCCATTTTGTCAGCGATGTAATTTAATTTGTAAAATGAGACAAACAGAAATCACTCGTCTGTCCATGTAATTTCCACTTCACGTTGTCTAATTTGAATTTGTTGTGCCTGATCACGATTGGTTGGGGTGTTATACATGGCAAACCGGCATTGGTGAATTATGGAATATTTTAAAATATATAATAAATAGATTTTTAATTAAATCGACACGCTAGCTTTGATTATTGATGGGGGAAAAAAGTTACAAAAAATTTTTGCTTTATTTTTTCTTCCGTCGAGCCATAGGCAGTCAGTGAAAGATCCATATATGGCTCGAGAGAAGTTTCGAACAGACTGTAGAAAATCAGTCAGTCGCACACGCACGTAACCCATAGCAACGTGTTATGGCAACGCCTCACACTGACAAATTTTCCAACTTTTGAGCGATTCGTTACTATTGTACACATTGTCATGTTAATTATAATTCAAATGCATTTTGTTTTATTTACCACAATATTATCATTGCTCTTTGCTCCCGAACATTAACATACAGTAATAGTCATGAAATATTTTGAATGGGACTCGAGTGGTCTTGGGAATGAGTCAATTCCGAGTCCATGACAAGAACAAGACCGTTACAATATGGTCTCGAGACCGAGTCCAAGACCGAGTCCGAGTCTCGAGTACTGCAACACTGGCTCAAACAGTGGACCATGGTACTAGCAATGCTAAGGTCATGGGTTCGATTCCCAGGGAATCTTATGCCTTTAATGCAATGAAAACTCATTTTGGATAAAAGCATCTGCCAAAAGCATGAATGTAAATGTAAAAGATCTCAACAGTGTCTCAAATAGTGCTCAGCTTTCCCAAGATACAATCTGCAATCAGATGTCAGAGATCTCAATAACATTTTTCAAAAAATTGTTCCAAGACAAAATTATCTGGGCTTTCAGTTGTGGCCTAATGGTTAGAGAGTTGGACTTGTAACCCAAAGGTCGTGGGTTCGAGTCTGAGTACTGGCAGTAAAATGTAGGTGGGGCAAGTCAATGAACAGCACTCTCTTCCACTCTTATTACCCACAACTGAGATGCCCTTGAGCAAAGGCACCTAACCCCCAATCACTCCCCGGGCGTCACAGCAAAAATGGCTGCCTGCTGCTCTGGGTGTGTGTTCATGGTGTGTGTTTGTGTGTTCAATACTCACTGCTGTGTGTGTGTGCATTTGGATGGGTGAAATGCAGAGCACAAATTCCAAGTATGGTACACTATACTTGGCTAACATCACATCACTTTCACTTAAGTATAACATTTTAAGGTTTGCATTAATTTTACATTAATTTTACATTACATACATTTACAGTACATCCTAAGGAATTTTAGTAGATTCAATTGGGATAAAGGTAAAAGAAAAGTTTACCAAGAAATGAAAATTCTCCTCATGTTCTTTCAAACCAATACATTGTTATTTTGAAGAATCGGGTTATAGTGACCAAGAGCTGTCAAGCTTTAAAAAAGGACCATAAAAGCATCATAAAAGTAGGCTCAACTCATGCACCATTTCTCAAGTTTTCTGAAGTTATTTCCTTTATTTGGCATTTTTAAAGTGCACAACTTGTAAGAGCTACATTTCATGATGCATTTGTACCATTTTTTGTACTTGTTGTTTAGATCTTGACAGATGCATAATGATTGTTCAAAACTTTCCACAGGGAAAAAAAAAGAAAAAAAAACTTAATTCAGGTTCAGAATGGCATGGTGTGTAAATAATGACACAATTTTCATTTTGGGGTGAATTATTCCTGTACATGAAACTGATAACCCCATTCAATCTCCTGAGCAAGAGCAATCGCAGAGCAATAACATTTTCTTCTTGAAATGCCCTCGCCTTCATGACAATTGCTTTGAGAGAATCATCGTGAGCGTAAAACCCACGTGTCATTGGGAAGATTTATTAGGAATAAAATCTAGGGAGTTAACCGTATTTTCTCTTTTTATCTGTCTGTTTTTATCACTCAATCATTCCTCTATATTCCTTCTCTTAGTTAGCTCCCATGTCGGCCCTGAAATGTTAACACACTCCTACATTGTGATGTCCCCCAAGCACTTGGTCTTCCGAGTGTGACTGAGTGGAATATTAAACAGGAAACGGCTGCAGCATCAAAGGACGCAATCTAAGGTGCCGGCTGCTGCGTACACCTGAGAGATTGATGTCTTTGTGTTTGCGGGTGTGTGATTCTTCGCGTGTTCGAAAGTTCGTATAGGTGTCTGGCTGCGTGTTTGTTTTGTCTTGGTGCTCGGTAGCAGCTGGCAACACTTATGGAGCTTCCTCATGTTTCAGTGATGCAGAACTGATCAAGTCAATTGAATTCAACTGAGAATAGCTGTTAGCAAACAAGTCACAGGGAACAAGTGGATGTTTCCTCATATGTGCTTATTTTCTTTGTCCTCCACTCTGGAAAATTATCATTACTTTTCATTTTCATTTACAGATGCTAAACTAGATTTGCATTTCCTGAAGGAGGGGGGAAAAGGCAGTGCAAGAGTAGTGTTGAAGTTTGAGTTTATTTTAAGCTCTGATTCTGTCTAAATGAAATGCTTCAGTTCAGAATTCATTTTGTAAAACTTTACTGATGAGTTTCATTAAGTTTATTGTACTTCACACAAAAGATAAAGCGTCTGTTTTCACTCCAGAAAATCACCGTAAGAACTGAATAACACACAGTACAAGAAGTGCACATTAAAGTCTTATCCATAATGTTCTCTCTCCCTTGTATTATCAACAACACACTGCAATTGTAATTAAACTAAACTATATTCGTTCTATCTCCATGCAGCATATATCATCTGGCTCTGTAGGCATCATTGTCCAACTCTGGTTCGAACTGAACACCACTACTGACAGTTTCTGACATTTTTAGTGTGTGAGATTGTCCTGTTTTGTTGTTATTTTATTATGCCAGAGCATGAGCTCTTAAAGTTACACCATGTACTTAAGAGGGGGCCAGGAGCACCAGCTCATTTGCATTTAAAGGGAGACACACAAAAACGGCACGTTTTTGCTCACCCCCAAAAAGTGGCAATTTTAACATGCTATTAAATATTATCTGTGGGGTATTTTGAGATAAAACTTCACATACACACTCTGGGGACACCAGAGACTTATTTCACATCTTGTAAATAGGGGCATAATGGGTCACCTTTAACAGGTGAGTATAGGTATTTTATTGAACAGATAAATTGCCATACAGTATGTAGCTCTCTAACAGAGTTCATTGTAAATCATTATCTATTAGCAGCAGCCATATCACCCTGTAGCCCAAGACCGGTTGCCCACTGAAGCTAAGCAGGGCTGAGCCTGGTTAGTACCTGGATGGGAGACCTCCTGGGAAAACCAGGTAGCTGCTGGAAGAGGTGTTGGTAAGACCAGCAGGGGGTTCTCACCCTGTGGTCTGTGTGGGTCCTAACGCCCCAGTATAGTGACGGGGACACTGTACTGTAACAAGCACCGTCCTTCGGATGAGACGTTAAACCGAGGTCCTGACTCTCTGTGGTCATTAAAAATCCCATGGCACTTCTCGTAAAGAGTAGGGGTGTAACCCCGGTGTCCTGGCCAAATTCCCTCCATAGGCCCTTACCAATCACGGCCTCCTAATAATCCCCATCCATTGAATTGGCTCTTTCACTCTCTCTCCTCTCCACATACAGCTGGTGTGTGGTGAGCGCACTGGCGCCGTTGTACTGTGGCTGCCGTCGCATCATCCAAGTGGATGCTGCACACTGGTGGTGGATGAGGAGAGACCCCTGATATGATTGTAAAGCGCTTTGGGTGTACAGTAGTACATATGAAAGCGCTATATAAATGCCTCATTCATTCATTCATTCATTCATTCATTATGAAGGGTCTTTTCATTATGGCTGTTGTAGCGCTGTGCTGAAATTTATTTTAAAGAAAAGTACGGTGTCTATTAATGGGTATAGCTAGGGTAACGTCTTCAGCTAGTCAGCATGAGATCCTTTCTATTTAAACTGGTTATATCTCTTTAGAGCAGTAGGATAACCATATTCATCCACACAGAGCCGAAGCACAACCAAAACAATGTTCTTCCGCAAATGCTAGAAGGCCCTAAGTTGCATAGTATACCTTTAATGTTTTCTCCGTGATATCTTTCACTTCTTAGTCGCCACCTGAAAATGTCAAGAGACCTGAGATGAAGATGATGTAGGAATGACTAACTCTGACACCACAAAATAAAATCCAGAGACCAATTCCATTTTAGCCTGAAACAAGTGTTTGAAAAGTGAGATTCGGTTGTGAGTTAGCAGATCCACACATTCCATCAGACGCTGATAAGAGAATTGTTCGCTCCAACACTCTCTCAGCAGAACTGGGGAATTACTGCAAACAATCTTGTGTTTTGCTGGATTGGCTGTTGCTCTGGAGTGTTAATCACTGTTCCTTCTGTGCCACAGAGCATCTTGCTTTAAAAGCCGAGAGAAAGGAAATGCAGCGGTAATGAATTGATGTATATGGGACTGAGGGAGAGTTTGGCCAGATTGTGGCCATCTAATGAAACAGGTGGATGTGTCAGCAAACGTCTGCAAATAAACAACTGTTTTCTAATCAGCAGGTGATACAAACTCAGCAGAAATAAAACTGCCGCCTCATGATGATGCATCTAAGTAGGAAAAGTCAGCATTTGTCACATATTTAAAAACCATCAGGGGTATAGTTTACATAGGATAAAGTATGGATGGATAGTAAATTTTACTCAAAGTGTCTAGTCTTTGTATTTGTGGTGAGGATTTTTGACTATTTGCGGCAGCAGGTAATGACAAGTGACGGTCTTTATGTGTGAATCATTGGGTCATTCATTCAGCTGATTTGCTCAAAAACACTGATTCATTCAGGAGCAAAACTAGTGACCATCTTTAAGAGTTCATCACTGCATCATTCATTCAACCGATTCATTCAAAAATACTGATTCATTAAGTTGAAATATATAGTTATATATACTATTAAGAAATGATATGTGGTTGATTTTCAGAATTTTAGCTTTTGGAGAATATGTATATGTCATTTTTCATACTGAGTTAAAGTTGAGATCTAGACTTTGATATTTTAGCAAGTCTGAGCAAAGTTTGAGAGCTCCTTTCTGACTTTTAACATTAGAGGATACTATTTTTAAGGAGAAAAACCTAAATTTTGTCTCCATTCAATGGATTTCATTACTGACCTTTATTTCATGCAAACTTCATCACCATATCGTCAGATTTACTCCTGAAAATTAAAATGCTCCTTGAAGTTTTATAGTTTTGAGTTGGCGATTCCCCTTACAGCGTTTTCTTCTGAACATCTCTGAGAGACTCCATTCCTAACATCAGCTCTTTCCCCATGACGCTGTAGAAGTCTCAGTCATTAGCGTGGCATCTTTATCAAGTGTGTTTGACGACTTAGATGAGAGACGAGAGGCCAGCTATCACAGGAAATGACTCTTAAGAGATGACTCTTTCGCAAAAGCCACATGCAAATATACCTGGATGACTCTTGTGAGGAGGAAAAATAGCTACCACTTGGGTTGGGAGACAATTAGCATAAACAAGAATGAGCGAACGTGGGTGAATTAAAATGCAAATTAGCGTTGAAGGAAATGAAAAGACGAGATTATTGTCCTCCTCACCCTAGGCTTTGCTGCATGGGATAACCACTAATCATCATTTTAAAACCGTTTATCCGTGTTTTTCCATCATTGAATAATTCACATTGATGTTTCGTTAGTATAAATGGAGTCTGAAATGAAAGTTCACAAGGGGCTTTCGTACTTTTGATCCTGCCAGCTACAAAACAAAATATAAACTGCTTTTTTCCAACCACACATATAATAAAGAGTTTAAAATTAAACATTTAATCTCTATAAACACATTAAAACTGACTGCATTTACATTATTCCTAATCAAACTGACAGCTAAACCATTTTGAAAGAGGAGATGCCTTATTTAGAAGAAAAATTGATAAGACTTTGCTTCTGATTTGTTTTGTTGAGTAAAGTTAGCAAGATGACAAGAGCTTGTCTGACATGTTTAGATGTAACATGCCAATTATGTGCCAGGGTGTCTACTGAGTTGTCTACTAAGTAAATATAGTAACAAGACAACTTGCTTTTGTTGTTCACCATTCTGGTCTACGAGAGGCCAACCTGATCACCCGGAAACGAACAAGAAGTTCAAGACTAAGGAAAACTTCAAGAATCTTTTCCAGTGGTATTTAAGATTTTCATTATGTCTTGGTTTTTGGTCTTCTGAAGTTAAACTTTTGATCCTTAATTTTATAAACCTGTCCCTTAATTTGCACGGGTCGCTGATATTTGCTTTGCTAAGTGCACAGGAGACTGGTTCACTGTGAATTTGCATATGCTGCAGAAATAAGGTCAGTGTTTTCTCTAGGAACTGGGCTTCTGTCCAGACGACTCTGCCTCTAGCTACCTGAGCAAAGGTCAGATTAGCAAGTTATACAGGCAGAATGATACCGGAGCACAAATGGAATATACGCATTATTTTACATTTTGTACACTATGGAATTGAAATTTGCCACCACTGCTGTAGTACAGTTATCTAAAAGTCAATTGAAAAGACTTTATACATTTTTGTAAATTAACAATAAAATGAAACATAATCACTTGTCATGCTTTAAGACCCTTTCACACTGAATGCAATATTCAGCATGATGACGCTCTTGAATCGAAACAATAGTCACACCGGGGGTGAACATTCGCAACGCTAAAAAGCGAGGATTTTATTTTTCACCCAGTGTGTCGTTTTTTTTCCCCTGTCGCTCTGAGATGAAACGGGCCGTCCAATTAGAGTTGCGCCTTAGATCGCATGGCCAGAGCAGCTACTGTTGCACAGAAGGGCGAGAATGGTGGCGCTGTTTCGAAAACTAGTGTAAACAAACACCAAAGAAAAGTATCCAGGAGGAGATTATCATTGATTTCTGAGAACAGATTTATTCTCACTTGTTCTTTATACAGAATATCATTTTCCACTGCATTATGTGATCACTGTCCGTTTTCTTCCATGTGTGCATTATGATTATGAGAGAGCATTTTAAATCTGTCAAGTCATCATGTAATATATCTGCTCTTCCGTTTATCTAAAATGAGAGAATCATTTTTTCTACAGATAAAATATGAATGCAAATAGACATATGATTATGAGGGTATGTTTTCTGTGTGTTTTTTATGCAGCTCATGGTATTTTTATAACAATAAAGGATGTTTATGACAAATGAAAAGCAGATTTAGCGTTCAATCCATTATAAAACATACAAGAATGCATGTCTGTCCATTATTGGATCAAAATCCACTTTAGATCATATCAGAAGTTATTACAATAACTAGATGATGGTTTAAAGTGCATTTTATGCAGAGACATTAATAATCATATCAATTTCGAAATGTAGCTTGATGCTAATTATACCTCTAATTATATTTTATGATGTATTCTTGTAAGCATTATAGATGGCTTGTGTTTCTAATGTAGTACCAAACTTTATTCATCTTAATTTAACGCTGTATATTATGCAGCGGACGATGATAGTCAAAAACGCATTTTACCACCACAAAAGACCAATGCATAAACATTATGGGAAGCGCTCTAACCAGACGGGATTTAAACTTTGTCAGCTGAAGACCCAAGTTTGGTTTGAATATGAAAAATGCACCAAGCGCAATGTTCTCTCGCCATTCCTGATTCATTTGTAAATTGTGCAAGCTTATTTTGTCCAGATCGAAAGATCTGAAGAAACCCATACATTTACCTGCCCATAGACCCTCCCCTTTTCCATAATTTTCACCCTGCTTACGATGCTTCTCCATCCTTTTATGATTTCCTTTGAGGTGCTTGATTGATTTGTCATATAAAAACTTTTTTTCTCAAATTAAACAACCAGTTTAATTAAGCGTTGTCATGGGCCTACAGAGTCCCTAAAGGGACATGGTGATGGAAAAAATATGAAATGGGAGGAAAAATGATATGATGTTCTCTGACAAATGTTTTGCGTTCTCCCGAGAAACCTTTTGTTCACTCCCAAAACATTCAAGTTTTTTGTGAGCAAACGCAAACGTTTTGAAATAAATTGTTTTCCTCCCATCTCATACTTTTTCCAACACCATGTCCCTTTAGGGCAGGGGTGTCCAAACTCGGTCCTGGAGGGCCACTGTCATGCAGAGTTTAGCTCCAACTTGCCCTCAACACACCTGCCTGGATGTTTTTAGTATGCCTAGAAAGACTTTGATTAGCTGGTTCAGGTGTGTTTAATTGGGGTTGGAGCTGAACTCTACAGGACAGTGGCCCTCCAAAGGCAGGATTGGATACCCTTGCTTTAGGGGATCCTTATTGGCCAATGCAAAACCTTGCAAATTTGCTTCAATTTTCAGTGTACTAAAAGTTACCATGAGCAAAAGTGCAACTTCGTCTGTAAGAGTTCTCTGCTGCCATATTAATCCAGTGACAACTGAATACCGAATCTACAATCGCTTTATACAGCGCCACATGCTTTATGGCAGGCATAAATGCAGCATCTGTTATTCAGATCAAATTTGTATGGGTGAAAAGTAAACATGGTCTTATCAACTTAAAAATGACATCCTGCTAAACACCTAGGATCCCATATTATGATAAACAAACTCAGGGTAGCCATATCACCCACTGTGCAATCCTTAGCATAAGCTCTTCCTGATGTGGCTGACAGTTCAAAGCGCACGATTCACTTTGGGACGAAGATAGTATTCCTCAGAGGAATGTCAATCTTTCTTTGGGCTGGTGCATGTTTTGTTATGCGGCCCAGTGCATGATAGGGAAGCCATGACACTATCTGGCTCCATATATGATTAAGGGATTGAGACACCTACAGGGAGAAGGTGTCATTCCTCAACTGTGACAAGACAAAGACTGACAGTTGGTTTTATGACAAATACATGGGCTGTTCTCTCTCTGTTTGCCCTGTCCCATTATTTCTGCCCTGCACTTTCTCTCTTTTCTCCTTATCTCATTCTCTGTCCTCCTCTCCCATCTTGCTGTGCATGCATTCAGTCAATCACGGATGAAAATAATCGCTTGGCACTAAATTGATTGACACGGTGTGATGGTGGAAACTCAACGAACCGACTTGAGGTGACAGAAGCCACTAGGGAGCTATGAAGCATGATGCTCCAAATTATTGACATTTTGTTTCACAATGTTTTGGTGGAATTTATTAGGAGATATTTTAGAAGTCATCTTCAACAATAGCTATAACTCAATATTGTAAGCATATGGCTCAGCACAGCAGACCTAACTAGGGTTAAATGTTGGACCAACGTGCTGGGCAGTTTTATTTAACCCATGTATTTAAAAATTACTACATGGCTGGCTTAAAATGAACCCAAAATAGGTTGGGAATTAAAAATCAGACACTTAATTACTAGAGGCAACAATAATAATCAAAAGGTGAACATTTATTATAAGCAATTTAATACATGTTTATTGTTTAATTATTCATTAAACTTATTAATAATAATGTTAATTTCCAACATACTTTGGGGTCATTTTAAGCAAGCAGTACAGTGATGTTTTCAAACATTTAACCCAACTGCTGGGTTAAAACAACCCAATTGCTGGGTTTGTCCATTTTTCTAGTACATAGTTATTACCAAGTTATTGCAATTACTATAAAAGTATAGAGTATGTACCTGGGGAACAGGACTGTAAAATAAAGTGCTACACTCTAAAAAATGCTGGGTTAAAAACAACCTAAGTTGGGTTGAAAATGGACAAACCCAGCAAGTGGGTTGTTTAACCCAGTGGTTGGGTTAAATGTTTGCCCAACCTGCTGGGTAGTTTTATTTAACTCAACAATTGTTTAAAAAAATACTGTATTGCTCGCTTAAAATGAACCCCAAAGTATGTTGGAAATGAACATTTATTAATAATTTAATGAATAATAATGAAATAATACACATTTATTAAATTGCTTATTAATAAATGTACACATTTTGATTATTATTGTAGCCTCTAGTAATTATGTGTCTGATTTTTAATTTCAAACCTATTTTGGGTTCATTTTAAGCCAGCCATATAGTAATTTTTAAACAATAGTTGGGTTAAATAAAAATGCCCTGCAAATTGGGCAAACATTTAACCCAACCGCTGGGTTAAAACAACCCAATCGCTGGGTTTGTCCAATTTCAACCCAACTTGGGTTGTTTTTAACCAAGCATTTTAGAGTGTAGATTTTTATGGAAGATGTGAGTGATACTTGCCCATGCAAACTCATTGGCGTTATGTTAGGGTGTTGCTAGGCAGTTGCAAGTATGTTCTGGATGGTTGCTACATCATTTTGAGGTCGCTAAAACATTCTTGATTGTTGCTAGCGTGTTCTGAGGTTGTTTCTAGGTTGTTTCTGAGGAGTTCTGGATATTGTTTGGATATTTTTAGACCGTAGTTTGTTCTGGATTTTTCTCTAGAACATTCATATGGTGTTGGTGGAATATTTTTGATTGTTGTGAAGCTGATGCTGGGGTGTTTTGGATGACTTTCCACAAACTGCATGATTTGAGGTATCATTCATGTCTAGCACATACAGAATAGGGATATTATGTAAAAGTTTAACCTTTAGTGTTGGGTTTGATTAAATTACTACTAATATTATCAATGGTAATAGTGACACTTGCCTTAGCACACACCACCAACAGTGGTAACAATATTTGCAGAAATATCTCATGCTGTTACCATTGAATATCCTTTCGCACAGATGCACTACAGGTGGTAATTCTTTAAATAATCACTGTTGATCTATGTGTAATGGCTAGATTGTGCTAAATGGATTCCAGCCCAGATCTCTCTGTGAGCTGATGGACTTCTGCAGAACTGCACGGTAAGGGTTATATTAAGGCTTTTGCAGGGAAGCCAAAATCGTTAGAGAGATTGGCAGATGGTGAAGACAGCCTTTCCAAACATACCCTTAAACCTTTCTCAAGCCCTTCAGCAAACCAAATCAAGACTCTGATCGATTTACTCTGGTCAATTACAAGCAATTAGCAAGACTGCGCCGCTGTCTTTCATATCCACTTAGGTGGCGAAGTAGAAACAAAGGGTAATCCTGGTTTACTAATGTTGAAGCTACAAATCAAATGTTCAAAGCAGCAAACCTGTCAATCTTGTTGCCTGAAAAGCTCATCATTATACATTGGAAGGCTTTCAAGTATATGTCAGGCATTTGAGGAGGAAAAGGCACAGCTTGAATCCCCCATTTGCTGTGGTGCACTGATTTGACGGTTATCCTTTCTTCTGTTTAATGGTCTTGACACTGAGCCGAAGCATCGCGACCAACGCCTGGGGCAGAGAGTTGCATTTCCTGACACAAACCGGATACACACGTAGCAAATGCAATCGGGCAGTCCACTTCTAATCGATCGCTATAGCTGCACACCTGACATATCTCTGTTGTCTGTGGGGAAGTGCATGCCACCTTCCTCTAAAAGAGGGTGACGAATAGAGAGAAAGAATTAGAGAACAAAATAAAACCTGTCAGTCGTGTCGTAGCTTTCAAGTGCAAAGCAAAGCGTGGTGGTGATACAGTTGGCATGTAATAACCAGCTGTTTCCTTCACAAGCAATGATTTCTAGGAAGTTGCTGTTCATTGAGTGTTAGTTCACGTCATCCTCCATAGTTAGAATGCTAACTGCAAATAATAAAATGCAATGTACCGGCTCTTTGTCAGTGCTCACAGGACGTTTCAGTAATGTATACCTCTCTTAGCGCTGCAACTTGACCTCAAAGTAAGGAAACATCTTGACAGTAAATAAGAGTTCGACACCAGTAATCAGAGATTCACAGGGTGGCTCAGGTCACCCCAAGCTGTACATTTTCTACCAGGAGACAGCTTGCTTTAATGTACCACTTCTGCCATTTATGCTCTTCAGTATCACAACTACAGCACTACCCAGCTTTTTTGTCTTGTAATACTAAATGATTCACCAGTGAAACATATATTCTAACTGAGAATATATTACTTTGTGCAACATACAGTTAGTTAGACAGTTTCTATTGACTCTTTCTGCAAGTTACATCGTTACGACAGTAGGTAGTGACAAGTGACGGTCTTGCAGAGTTAGTTCACCCAAAAATGACAATTCTGTCATTAATTACTCACCATCATGTCATTCCACACCCATAAGACCTTTGTTCATCTTCAGAACACAAATTAAGATATTTTTGATGAAATCCGAGAGGTATATGAGTATTGGCCAAAGCTGCACACGTGAGAAGCATGCATGTGATGCTGACGCAGGAGCCGGTCAACAAGTCAGACGTAGAAGCTGGAAGTGCTAGACATAAACAACATATGCGAATGATACAGAAGAGAAGAAATTGTTGAATAAACTCATTATTTTTGTTTTGTTTTTGTGCACAAAAAAGTATTCTCGTCGCTTCATAAAATTAAGGTTGAACCACTGCAGTCATGTCGACAGTTTTAACAATGTCTTTAGTAATTTTCTGGATTTTGAAAGTGTTGATTATATTGCTGTCTATGGACAAGTCATTTACCTCTTGGATTTCATCAAAAATATCTTAATCTTGTTCCGAAGATGAACGAAGGTCTTACGGGTATGGAAGGAAATGAGGGTGAGTAATTAATGACAAAATTTTCATTTTTGGGTGAACCCTTTAAGAGGAAGTCATTGAAGCGAGACATTATACTGATTCCCTCAAAAACAACAAATTCAATCAGGAACAAAATGTGACTGTCTTTAAAAGATTCATTGAACTGATTTGTTCAAAAACACTTTATTTTTAAGAACAAAGTCATTGCATGAGTCATGAAATCATTCATTCAATTGATTCATTCACAAACGCTAATTCAGTTAGAAACTAAACAAGTCTTTATGCGTGAGTCATTGAATCATTCATTTAATAGATGTATTCCAAAAGCAGTGTATTTATATTTCTATTTATATCTTAAATTAATATAATGGGTACCGTATATTATTTAACGTAAATATATATGTTAGCTTGCTTATTTTTGTTTGCTTGCCTGTTGGTTTTTAACATGTTTTATTAATCACGACTTAATATTTTATTTATACTGCAACATAAGGACGGAAGTCTAACTCTTGCTGTTTTATTGTGACAACCAAATCAAAGATATACAGACGGCTCATTAAAGTTGAGCATTTACCTCAGCAGAACCTTCAAAACTTTGTTTAGGAAGCTAATTTTACATTTTAAAAATGTAGACTGTTTTTATATCAAAATGAAAATAAATTTTCTCGGTAAGTAAGAAATATATGTATGCTATGTTTTTTGTTTTTTTTTCTGAGATAAGGCTAAAAGTTCATTTTGGACCTTATAGGTTCCTACTTCCCACTATAAAATTTTTGATTGGAAGCTTGTCCCATTCAAGTGCTTTGTTGTAGTAAAGAATTGGTTACACCAGGTTTATTCTTGCCTATTTCTTAGGGATATCTTATTAAAGCCAAAATCATATTCAGCTTCCTATTCGTTGACAACCATATAAACATTTACAGCAGTATCTAGATAGTCATAGTTGTTGACATTTCTGGAATTTCAGTCAAATACAGGCTATTGCTGTTTATAAAACATACAATACACTTCAAATGATTATTAATATATGTAAATATGCACTACTTTAACGACAAAAAAAAAAAAAAGTAATCTAGCTATTGTGGAAAAAACTAATAAAGAACACCAGTCACATTAGCAATCGTTCTCCTCTCCGCCATATTTAAAAGTTATAGCCTGCCCAGCTCAGGAACTTGGGTATCAAAATTATTCCCGAGCTTCCCAGTGGTATATGACTTGAGAGAGAGCGCTCATGTCCAATTTTTAACAAGGAAACTCGTATTTACTATAATTTCAACTGCACGTGAAGGCAGCATAAGTATCTCCTCATGTAAACCAGCCACCACTGGACATTAACACAGTTTGTTTATAACAAACACTTAATGGAGACAGTACGTTACAGTGCCTGGAAAGAACTTGGCACTGACAAAGGCCAAAGCCGTTTGCATCAGCAAGTAATCGGCGCTCACTCTTATAAGCAAACTGGAGCAACAGTAATTGTTAGCTTAGTGGACAGCTTTTCCTCTCTCTCTTCCCTCAGTGGAGTCTGCCCAGACAAGATAAGTGGGAGTCTCGTAATTGTAAAAAGTCCTCATCTCTCCAAGTCTTTAATAATGGGCTTGTGAAAGCCTTTGCTCATTAAGCAACCCTTGTTTCTCTCTCTCTCCCTCTCTCTCTTTATAGCAACAGGGGGATGCTTATGTAAAAAGTATCGTCAGAGCCAAATGCCATTCCATAGACAAAAAAAAAAAGAAAAAAGAAGCAAATTTATCTTTTGTCTATAAAAAAAAAGGAATTTAGAACAATGGCATATGCAAATTATTGATTAGAGTCTGGTCTTAATTCCGTAATTATTCTGGTTAATCATAAAAATCCAAAAATAGTCATTTAATTATTTATGATAGAAATGTAAGGCTTGAAAATAATTGAAGTTTTTCTGTACTAAATTGTAGTTTGCTGTCCCCTTCCTCTTTTCAAACTGAAGAAGAGCAATCTGTCAAGCATGTAAAAAATGAAAGGATTTAGAATGAAAATAAGGCGTAATCTCTCATCACAGTCTTCTGGGTTAAAAATAAATGTGTTTTAGTACTGCTCAGCATGTCTTTTCTTTAGAGGGTGTTTTAAGGGTTTAAAAATATTAATTCTGTCATCATGTCATTCTGAACCTAATTTTCTTTTTTATTTCCTTCAGAAAAGGAGATGCACATTCAGGCTGTTCCATAGAATTAACACATATTGTGACCGTCAAGCTTCAAAAAGGACAAAAGATGTGGTTGGTGGGTCTCCCTCAGTAGAAATCGCGTTCCGGGGGAGGAGAAATGGTCGATGCGACCGCAAAAGGCACTTTCACTTTCGCGATCAAAAGGGCAGGGGCTCAAGCCACAGCAACTACTTAAATTTATCCACTAACCATTTAGAAACGTCTAGATGCATTCTAAAAGTTGTAACTTCTTCCCGAGTCTCGTTTTGTTTTGAACAATGTAAGGTTGAATACCGTTTCTGACAATCGTCATTTTGGATATGTGAGATTCTCCAGCTTTGTTGTTGTTGTTGAGCAACCAAAGTGCGAGCTGTTAAAGCTCCGCCCTCTTTTGGAAAGCGGCCCGGGAGCAGCAGCTTATTTGCATTTAAAAGGGATATACAAATTGTCACGTTATGGCACAGAGACAAACAGGTAAGATCCAAATGCAGCTTTAATGGGGTAATCCAAAACGTAATCCACAAACAGGCAAGGGTCAAAATCCACAGAGCAGTCCAAACAGAAAACAAACAGAAGCCGGTGACATAAAGTGAAACCACGATAACAAAAGCAGAAACAAACAGGGTATAAATAGACAGACACAAATGATCAAACACAAAACAGATGGGTACAATGAGCAGGTAATGAGTCCGGGAAGTGTGTTATGGGAATTGTAGTTCAAAAGTGTGGTGAGAAGTAGTCCGTGTTGGAGTGCCCTCTGGTTGCTAACTAGGGCACTCCAACTGGTGATCATGACACAAATGCCATGTTTTTGCTCACACCCAAATACGGGCAAATTTGACAAGCTATAATAAATGATCTGTGGGGTATTTTAAGATGAAACTTCACACATCTTGTAAAAGATGCATTATAGGTCCCCTTTAAGACACACTCACACAAAAAAAGAAAAAAATAATTTATTGCTGTATTTTTGCATATAGAGAATTGTGTTAAAGGATTAGTCGACTTTTAAATAAACTTTTTCTGATAATTTACTCACCCCTGTGTCATCCAAGATGTTCATGTCTTTCTTTCATCAGTCAAAAAGAAATTAAGGTTTTTGATGAAAACATTCCAGGATTTTTCTCCTTATAGTGGACTTCAATGGCCTCCAGATGGCTTATGGTCAAAATGACAGTTTCAGTGCACCTTCAAAGTGCTTTAAACAATACCAGACGAGGAATAAGGGTCTTATCTAGTGAAACGATCGGTCATTTTCGAAAAAAAATACAACTGTATATGCTTTATGAGAACAAATTTCGCCTTGAACGTACTTCCGGTTTCCGCATTCTTCACAGCGCTTGCACTGTATGTCCTACGCCTTCCCTATTCTACTTACGGAACGAACGCGGCGCCAGTTTAATTTTTTTCCGTAAGTAGAATAGGGAAGGTGTAGGACATACAGCGTAAGCTTTTTGAAGAATGTGGAAGTACGTTCAAGCCGATATTTTGTGTTTGTAAAGCATATACAGTTTCGAAAATGATCGATCGTTTCGCTAGATAAGACCCTTATTCCTCGTCTGGTATCGTTTAAAGCCCTTTGAAGCTGCACTGAAACTGTAATTTTGACCTTCAACCATCTGGAGGCCACTGAAGTCCACTATAAGGAGAATAATCCTGGAATGTTTTCATCAAAAACCTTAATTTCTTTTTGACTGATGAAAGAAAGACATGAACATCTTGGATGACATGAGGGTGAGTAAATTATCAGGAAAGGTTTATTTAAAAGTCGACTAATCCTTTAAAGTACAGCAACTACGCAGATCTATAATAAAGTTGCATGAAGGATCTCCAAGTGTAGGATGAAAAAAAAAGAAAAGAAAAAAAACAGATGTGAGAACGCTAAAGGAAATGATTTATGTGGTGCCATAAGCCATTTTCTGTTTGGCCTAATCCTTCCTGGTTGGAATTTGAAGTTGTCACAAGTCAAAGAGGCTTTGAATACTAAACGCATGGATTACGGCAGGAAGTATGAAAAAGGTTGGAATACATATACTACGTAATTCATGTTATACGGCAAGCAAGGCTTTCATCAAGCCTGATGACAGCTACAGCCCCGCAGAGTTCTTCCTTTTTCCCCCTAAGAATACATGCTTCATTTCTTACTTTTCTCTTTTCTACTTGATGTCCATGCACTTCCTCCAATTATCTCGCTCTCTCTTCCCCTTCTCTTTATGTAGCTCTCTTAACCTCGTTCTCAAACCGCACAGGATTGTTACTCTAAAGTAAGAAAGAGAGGTCAAAGCCGCTTCCGCTAGCCAAGATGCACTTGCACGGGCTCGAGCATCAATCCCTGGCAAACTAGATTAAAGGCATAACTCATCATTCCTGCTGGCAGGCATATGGACTGAAGAGCCTAGCCTTCGGATGCACTGCCATCATTTCTCAATCCCGTTGAAGAGAATGACCCACTCTCATTTTTCCTCGTCTCGGTTTCTTTGAACTGCACGGTCTCGCAAGGAAACGTCGTACCAATGGCGTTTTCTCATGCACTGAAGCCTTGTTGTAGAAGATTCCGTAAATCCGTGGTTATCATCCGATGTCACATTTCATGAGATTTGCTTGTATTATTCATGAGAAAACATCTGGGTTTTATGTAAATATTAATGTTGCTGTCAATTTATGCGCCTGTAAACTTTTATTTATTTATTTATTTATTATTTTATGACCGTTGTCACATTATATCACTTTATGTTGCTTTCTGTTTGTACGCATGTTGCATTATATATGTTGGCATGGTAGCATACAGAGTAAACTGTGTTTTTTTAATGCATGAATGTCATTGCAGGTATAATAGAACAGAATAACAAACAAAGTGTCCTTTATTTGAAATAAAGATGCACACGTTTCAATATATATATATATTTCTAAAGTCAGACATTCAGATATTAAGTGTGATATGTTTTTGCATCCTGCATGCATGTTGCATTATGTATCATTATGTAATGTGAGCATACAAAGTAAACCACAAACTTAGAATGTAACTTTTGCATAAAATTGGAATATTGCATAAAACATTTGCAAAGAAGCACCGTTTCCATCCCATGTGAAAACAAAATCCTCACTTCCTGGGAAATTGCACAAAATATCTGTATAAAAATGGAAGTTGCTGCAGTCGGGGAAGAAACTGTTACTTTTTTTCAAATATCATACATGACTTTGCACCTCAGAGAGGCAGACAAAA
The DNA here is from genome assembly GCF_018812025.1 of Megalobrama amblycephala. NCBI lineage: Eukaryota > Metazoa > Chordata > Actinopteri > Cypriniformes > Xenocyprididae > Megalobrama > Megalobrama amblycephala. The sequence goes on from NC_063050.1 coordinate 53,107,043, forward strand.
CACAATAAACGTTCGGATGCCTGGTGTTTGGGAACGCAATATGAGAACAGCAACCAAAGAAACTAGCGTAATCCAGAGTGTGATTAATAAATGTCTGGTCAGTTTTAATAATCCTCTGTGTCCTTCAAGCACATACTACGAACCGAAAGTCTGAGGCTTTATGAAATCTTCCGAACTGACTGAGAGATGGGAAAATGTCGCAACGTTTTTATCTTGAGGCCTGGCTGGCATGTCTAATCACAGATGGCTGCCAGAGTCCCTTTCTGTGTTTTTCTGCACAGACTGGTCACCAGTGGTGTAGTATCCGCCGCTCTCTGTGTTTGGGCGTTGAAAGGCATGCGGTAGGTGTTCGGCTCAATACGAGGAGATGATGGGAACAGGATAAGAGCCATCTTTCAAATATGTTGGATGTTTTCCGGGGGAGTAGCAGAAAGAGGGAGTGGGAAAAAATGTCAAAATGCCTTTGTTGCCTGGTGAAACTGCACTGTAAGGAAGTGATATGAGAAGTTGTGGTTTTCATTTTGTAATATTTACTGCAATATTTAAGTTCTGGAAAGTATTTATTTAGAAACTCTTCTTGGTCAGGTTTGCAAATGATGTGGTAGGGGAAACAAAGGGAAGCAGGCTACTTATTCTTGTATTTGGGACTGTCTAGTTATGAAACATTTTAAGCTAATTACACAATTAATTAATCACATATCAGAATTAAGTGAGATATTTGAACAGTTTTCAGGTTTTTGGTCACTAAAATATTTATGTATGTATGTATTCATTTATTTATTTATTTAACTATGTGAATTGAAAAGTTAGACCCTTGTGGTAAGATGACCCTTTAATAATTTGGATTTTAACCAGTAAGATGATTTTTCTGGAGTTTTTATTTTATTTTATTTTATTTTATTTTATTTTGTTTTGTTTTGTTTTGTTTTGTTTTGTTTTGTTTTGTTTTTTATTTTATTTTATTTTATTTTATTTTATTTTATTTTATTTTATTTTATTTTATTTTATTTTATTTTATTTTATTTTATTTTATTTTATTTTATTTTATTTTATTTTATTTTATTTTATTAGTTTAGTTTAGTTTAGTTTAGTTTTTACCCTTGTGGTATGATGACCCATATTAATTTGGATTTTTAACCAGATGATGCTTCTGGTTATTTGTTTGTTTATTTATTTGTTTATTACAATTTATATAGTTATAATAATAATAATAATAATAATAATAATAATAATAATATGTAAAATTACAATTAATAATGCATTATTGTAATAATAATAATTTTCCTAATTAGACGTACATGTTAGTCATGTTAGTCACATGCAGCCGGAATTCATAGTTTATTAATACAAAAATATATGTATAATTATAATTTATATAATTATATAATAGCCTATGTATAATTTGTATAATTATACAGTATAGTGTAATCCAAATGATTCTGATGTTTGATTTGCTTGACATCATTCAGTAACTAAACTGTCAAAAAAAAAAAAAAAAAATATATATATATATATATATATATATATATATATATATATATATATATATATAAAATCAAATGTATTTTAAATATTCTGAAAAATTAGTTATTCATCCCAGGTAGAGTGCGTGTGTGCGTGTGTGTGTCTGTGTTTTGAAATTGGGTGCTTTTGAACTGAATTAGCTGAATTGAAATGTTTTCATTTATTTCTCTGTATGATGCATTATCATCCAGTACATGCTACACTTTAAACACTTTTGTTCTTCTACTGTGAAATGGTGTAGAAAAATGCAGAAGTATGCGAAAAAGGATGCACCTTTGAGTATTGTTAACTTTTTTTTTTTTATTAAAGCATAATATTAATATTAAAATGCACTGGGCCTTTGAGGCTCAGCTCAAGCACTATAGGGAGTCTTTGAGTTTTGCGTTAAAAGATACTTAATTATTCTGTGTGCATCAAAGTTCTATATTTATGTCACAACAAAGTGCGGTTGTGTTTTATGCTTATTGTCCAGGGCCCACCAAACACCCAAAGTGTCTTAAAGACGTCTAAACTCTGCCAGTCGAGTGTGAAGGATGACTTCCTGGTTGGAGACCCACTCAGCGAGGTTAACCGAGCTCAGTTGCAGCCTGCTGTTTTAACGGTTTCATCAGTCGTGTCAAAGCTTGGGCAGGGATCAGAGAGACGGATCAGACCCGAGCGCCGCCTGAGTCACATCTCTTCAAAAAGGCCTCGTCTTTCTTTCTTTCCTGCCGTATATACACACACACACACACACATTGTGCAGGCATTAGATCTCTAGGACAATTTGGGTTCCTTTTTATACGTGTGGGTGTGTTTAAGTCGAGTCGTGTGGGTGTTTAGAGCAGCTAATGAGGGCACATAACGAGGACATTTTGCTTGGTGAGAAGGGCGCAAAAGATTTTCAGATAAGAAGAGTGGGTTACTATGCCTGCTCATGGTCGGCCGGCTTCTCTTTTGCGCTCTTGTCGCAGGTGGGTGTGCTGTCATGTGGCTTTTGAAGTCCTCTGTGTGGTCACGGATCAAATATGGCAACGACAATTACCACATAATGATAAATGATGTCCGTGAGCATCTGAAAGCTCAAAAAGTCTAAAAAAACCAAAGGCACCAGAGCATAAAAGACACTGTGCGCTGGTGGTGGTGGGTTTAGATAATCTGTGAAAATGACACACTTTTAGCTGTGCGCTGTTCCTGTCTTCTGCTTGATGATTGGTTAGTTTTTGTTATTTTTTATGTGATGGATTAGTATCTAGACATTCTACAGAGAAAAAAAAAACAACTTTTTATTTATTTATTTTTTATTTAGGTAGTTATAGACCCTTTTTTCCACTTCACTTTCATATGATGGTGCTAGTCACCTTCCAAATGTTTGGGTCAGTAAGATTTTTTACTCTTTATAATTTTACAAAAGTTTTTTACTTTAAATAAATGCTGTTCTTTTGAACTTTCCTCCTGACAAAAAAAAATAAATATATATATATCACAATATGAATATTAGATATATTAGGATGATTTATGAAGGATCATGTGACACTGAAGACTGAGGTAATGATGCTAACCTATCTATCTATCTATCTATCTATCTATCTATCTATCTATCTATCTATCTATCTATCTATCTATCTATCTATCTATCTATTCATCCATCCATCATCTGTCTGTCTGTCCATCCGTCTGTCCATCCGTCCGTCCGTCTTCTATCTATCTGTCCATCCGTCCATCCATCCGTCCTCTATCTATCTATCTATCTATCTATCTATCTATCTATCTATCTATCTATCTATCTATCTATCTATCTATCCATCCATTTATCCATCCATCATCTGTCTGTCTGTCCATCCGTCCGTCCGTCCATCATCTGTCCTTCCGTCCTTCCTCTATCTATCTGTCCGTCTGTCCTCTATCTGTCCTTCCGTCCTCTATCTATCCGTCCATCATCTGTCTATCTGTCCGTCCATCCTCTATCTGTCCTTCCGTCCTTCCTCTATCAATCTGTCTGTCCGTCCTCTATCTATCTATCTGTCCGTTCGTCCGTCCTCTATCTATCCATCCGTCCTCTATTAATCCGTCCGTCCATCCTCTATCTATATGTTCCGTTCCGTCTATCTATCTATCTATCTATCTATCTATCTATCTATCTATCTATCTATCTATCTATCTATCTATCTATCTATCTATCTATCATCTGTCTGTCTGTCTGTCCATCCGTCTGTCCATCCATCCGTCCGTCTTCTATATATCTGTCCGTCCGTCAATCCATCCGTCCTCTATCTATCTATCTATCTATCTATCTATCTATCTATCTATCTATCTATCTATCTATCTGTCTGTCTGTCTGTCCATCATCTATCTATCCATCCATCCATCCATCCATCCATCCATCATCTGTCTGTCTGTCCATCCGTCCGTCCGTCCATCATCTGTCCTTCCGTCCTTCCTCTATCTATCTGTCCGTCTGTCCTCTATCTGTCCTTCCGTCCTCTATCTATCCGTCCATCATCTGTCTATCTGTCCGTCCATCCTCTATCTGTCCTTCCGTCCTTCCTCTATCAATCTGTCTGTCCGTCCTCTATCTATCTATCTGTCCGTTCGTCCGTCCTCTATCTATCCATCCGTCCTCTATTAATCCGTCCGTCCATCCTCTATCTATATGTTCCGTTCCGTCTATCTATCTATCTATCTATCTATCTATCTATCTATCTATCTATCTATCTATCTATCTATCTATCATCTGTCTGTCTGTCTGTCCATCCGTCTGTCCATCCATCCGTCCGTCTTCTATATATCTGTCCGTCCGTCAATCCATCCGTCCTCTATCTATCTATCTATCTATCTATCTATCTATCTATCTATCTATCTATCTATCTATCTATCTATCTATCTATCTATCTATCTATCTATCTGTCTGTCTGTCTGTCCATCATCTATCTATCCATCCATTTATCCATCCATCCATCCATCCATCCATCCATCATCTGTCTGTCTGTCCATCCGTCCGTCCGTCCATCATCTGTCCTTCCGTCCTTCCTCTATCTATCTGTCCGTCTGTCCTCTATCTGTCCTTCCGTCCTCTATCTATCCGTCCATCATCTATCTATCTATCTATCTATCTATCTGTCTGTCCATCAACTATCTATCCATCCATTTATCCATCCATCCATCATCTGTCTGTCCGTCCGTCCGTCATCTGTCTATCTGTCTGTCCATCCTCTATCTGTCTATCCGCCTCTCCGTCCTCTATCTGTCCTTCCATCCGTCCGTCCTCTATCTGTCCGTCCATCCGTCCATCATCTGTCTATCTGTCTATCCGTCTGTCCATCCTCTATCTGTCTATCTGTCTCTCCGTCCTCTATCTGTCCTTCCGTCCGTCCATCCACTATCTATCTGTCCGTTCGTCCGTCCTCTATCTATCCGTCTGTCCTCTATCTATCTATCTGTCTGTCCATCCTTTATCTATCCGTCCATCCTCTATCTGTCTGTCTGTCTGTCCTCTATCTGTCCTTCCGTCCGTCCATCCACTATCTATCTGTCCGTTCATCCGTCCTCTATCTATCTGTCCGTCCATCCTCTATCTATCTGTCCGTCCGTCCTCTATCTGTCCTTCCGTCACACATCTATCACACATTTTGCCTTTCTAAAAACTAGAGTTTTGAATTTCAAGTTCATATTTATTCTACTTCCTGCCATATTTGCTCCTGTGTGTGTGTGTTTCCTTGTGTTTCCTTTTTGTCCTCTTGGACATCCTTGTCATTGACTCATTCCCAGAGTCTCTGTCCTTCAGAGGAGTGCTGTCCATTATGGATGATGTCAGATAGGAGAGGCCACAACTAAATGTGCTGGAAGTGTCGGCTCGCATTTGTACGACCGCCGCAGCGTGAACGCCATCATGGACGTTGACCGCAGCAAAGCGACTGACTGGAGCTGCAGTTGATGGGTGGCAAATGTGTCCTCAGGGGCTGCTGATGGATCACTCTGTGTCAGCGGCCTCTAGACATCTAAAGTCAAGCTGCATGTCCTGCTCTTCTATATAGCTATGCTATCAGTCAAAGCTATACACATATATAATCATTCTTTATTATGACTGTTTTCTACATTTTATACTATGGTAATATTAAGTCATGAAGACTGTGAAATAACACATGGAAATATAGGAATGATTTAGTGCCACAAATGAAAACTTGGAGCAGTTTCTAGATTCAAGCTCTGGCTGGACATTCATCAACAAACTTCATAAGGTGCATCTTGGGATGCTTTTCAAACAGTATTGAAGAAGTTCAGGTACAAATCATCCATTTAAATGTAAGTTTTATATAAGTTACATAGGTTTTTAAAATCATGACAAACATAAATTAATTTAAGTGTGTCCAAAGTTTAAACTGATAGTGATGTTCTAGTATAAAATGGACAGTTCTGGCTCTGAAATCTGATTGGAGGAGCCATGTTTAAAGATATACAGTACATTATCTGTCAAAAGCTTGGGATCGAAAAGAATTTTAAAGAAGTCGCTTCTGCTCACCAAGGCTGCGTTTGATCCAAAATACAGTCTTTTGTAAAGTTAGAAATGTCTACTGTCACTTTTGACAAAATGAATTAAAGAATAAATTAATAAAAATTATTTATCTTACTGACCACAAACCTTTGGATGGTAGTGTGTGCCACAATATACATACAACTGTTTCAGAAATCAATTGCAATCTATTATTATAGAAGCACTAAACTATATCACTGCTAGTACCACTTGTTTATTGTGCTCATTATTAATCAAGTATTATTTCACATTGGTGTTTTGAATAATTTTGCATTTGCCACCATTTTATAAAAGCTTTGAGCTACTTATTCGTCCAACCCTAGATCTGTATGTATGAATGTTTTTGTATGGATGCAAACCGTGTAAATAACAAGTATATGCTTTTTTCTTATCTTCCATTTCATTGAGAAGTATCTCAACCTCTAGGTTCATGCTTTCCTCTCCTGTCATTTGCCTTTCAGTATATTTCCAGTCTGCCCATGTCTCTTTTTGATACATATCCGCATGTTCTCTTTCACATCCGAGCACTTTTCCTGACAAACTCTTCAGAGATATGCTTTTACAGCTGCTGTTATTTTAATGTGGTTGACCTCATTTTATTCACATTTTGTCTTGTTTTTTTAAATCCATATTTAAATGACAAAATAATGATTATTTCATCTTTTATAATATCCCTAAGAAAAAAAAAAATTAACAGACTTCGAGTGTAAAACTCAGATAATTAAAATTAAATGCGTTTTCATCTGCATGCTCAAACGAGACCCCCTCCCTGTTAACTCTGATTCACAGACACTCTCTTTCTCTTCCGAATGACGCATGAACATCCCTATACTCTCCTCCCCTCACACACACACACACACAGGTTTGTTTTTGTGAATTGTGGGGATATTTCATAGGCGTAATGGTTTTTATGCTGTACAACCGTATTTTCTATCACCCTAAACCAACCCTACACCTAAACCTACCCATCACAGGAAACTGTGCACATTTTTACTTTCTCAAAATAAAAACACAATCTGTATGATTTATAAGCCTTTTGAAAAATGGGGACATGGGGTAATGACCTCATAAGTCACCCTCTCCTTGTAATACCTATGTCATACCCATGTCATTATACAAATTTGTGTCCTGATATGTCACAAAAACACGCGCACGCACACACACACACACACACACACAGTCTTTCTCTTCAGCAGTGGGTACATGCTCAACTGAGCTGAATTTGCATTTACAAATTGCGGCTGCTGTTTCCTGCCTTTGCTGCATCTCAAACTCCCCTTTTCCCTCCCACACAAGGATTTCCAAAAACACACTCATTCTTTCACTCAGGCTGGATGAATTTAACCATGTGTGAATATGCCAGTGCTTGGCACCTAAATATTTGCAGTTATTTCTTTAAAAGAACAGTTCCAAAAAAAAAAAAACATAAAACGAATCCATATGACTCATTATATATTCTATAAGTTTTCACACAAAGCTATCAAATGGTTTCAGAATACTTGGATTATAGTTGTTTGGATCATATATTTTAATTATTATTTTTGTTATTTTAGTTATTATTTTCAGCCCCTGGTCATCGTCTATTTTGGTTCATATTCATAAGCTGATGTTTCACATTGCACATTCCTAAACCCTGGGTTTGACATGCATATATGCATATTTGCAGTGTCAGTGTCATTGATTGGATAAACGCAGTACGTGACCTGTTTACATCTCCAGCATTGAGCATCCTCGTATTGCCGACTGTACAATCGAGTTTATACTGAATGGACATTTCAGACTTTAAAGGTACGAATAAAACGGTCTAAACTAAAGGGACCATTTTGGATCAAGTCATGTGGTCAGTATCATGTGACAGGATGTGACATCATTCAGAGACACCTGGAAAGGACCACATGGGCATGAAGCAAAGTAACTAAGTCTCTTTTAACTATCTGAAAAGTTCATGTTTTCACTTGCTCATACGCATATCCCGAAACATCAGGTCATTCGGTACAGCCGTTATAAAGCATGGAAAATGTTGTAATATTTTAAAAACTAAATAGAAATTGTTTGATTGTCCTTTTGTAAGCTAGCTAGCAAGCTAACTAGCTAGCTAGCTAGATTTCAGTCTGTTAGCATTGTTTGAAAATATCGTCATTCGGTTTAACCAAAAGTGTCATTCAGTAAAAACAAAATTTTGGTTAAACCGAATGACTTTTTTTGTGGCAAATTTTGTCCATCTTGTAAAAAATGACAAAAGCAGTGTTAATTGATTATAAAACCAGATAATCTCATTGTTAACACTTAATGAAACTTTAAAATTAATTATATCTCCATGATGTGGTTTTTTTTTTTACACTTTTAATAATGGATGTAAAAAAAAAAAGCACTTGTCAGCTCAAAACAGAATATCTAACTACCATTTAATCACCTATCAGAATGAATTACCATCTAAACACCTCTCAGAATGAACTACCATCTTTAAAAAAAAATGTATTCGTCAATGACCCATATAACAGATAATCCAAAGTCTATTTTAGGGTCAATTCATGTCAATGGTGCGTTTGAGATTCCAAAATAAATGGTGAAATTCTCTCTATAATGTAATTTTATGCTATAAAATGGCTGTTAGAAAATAAGAAATAAGATAATGCAACAAGACAAAACAAGGAACATTGGACCCCAACAAAAATTGATGCACCTCTTGATAAAAATAACATCACAACATTTATTTCCATTAAGAGGTGCATCAATTTTTGGTCAAGATCTTGTATTGACAATGCAAGAGGTGAGCACTCTGTAAAGTCTCCTCCAGCACATCCCAAAAACTTTCAATGAATTTAAGGTCAGGTGCCATTCATGTGTTAAAATGATTTTTCATGCTCCCTCCCAACCATTCTTTCACAATGTGAGCCTGATGAATCTTGGCATTGTCATCCTGGAATATGGCCATGATGTGTCTTCCTACATGGTTGTTTAAGAAATGAAAAGCTACACACTCCATCAATTAGGTTAGAAGAACTGTTGCAAGACATATAACAATGTTAGAAATATAATAATCACTGCAACAATGATCCAAACAAAGACTCCTAAGCATTTGCCTTTTTAAATCCAAACAATGACTTTTTTGGCTGGGCAGTGTATCTTCAAAAGAAACCAAGTCATACAGGTTTGGAATGACATGAGGGTGAGTAAATGATGACAAAAGGTTAATTTTCAGGTAAATATTCATTTAATAACCTGCACTTTTGTTTTCCAAGTTAGTTTTAAACAGACACTTTTACATTGTATATTTAAGCATAATGGCTTCTAATAAACATGCCATTATTTTTTGTTCATTATTGTTAATTCACTGGGCATGCCTGTAAATCATCTTGTCTTGCAGTAGCTAGCTTTCATTTCCTTACAAAATGTTTTTTTAAGTCTCTCTCTTGCTCTCTCTCTCTTTGCAGTCAGTACTGAAAGCATTTTAACTAGCTACTCAGCGGCTCTAATCACTGCAGGCGCACATAGAGACATGAAAGGTGTGCGCAGTGAATGCGTCACGCAGCGAGACCCATGCTGACGCCCCAAAGTGCACAGCAATGGCGACTGCCTCCAGTTCAAAAGGGTCTGGGGGCTTTTCTCCCTCACATCCTTGCATTTCACAGCGAAAAGACATTTCCCATGAATCTAAATTGCTTCTGAACTACTTTAGCTCGAGGTTGAGTTGAATGCAGTGGGAGGTTTCACTGCATCAAGTACTTTAACTCAGAAGTCAGGCGTAGGGGTCTGGCTTCAGGCGCAGCGGCTGGAAAGACAATACTGACATTGCCGGCACAGTTAAAGTGGCTCTGACAAAAATGTACAGGCTGTTCTCATCGCCTCCCAGAAGATGCGTGAACTGAAATTAAAGTAGATGGAGGTACAATACAAAATGTTTTGGAAAATGTTCCCAGTGATGTTTTTGTTCGCAAGGTCAATGGAGTCTGATGTTGTTTGGACCCCTAATCTAAGTCAAACAGGTTTAAAATGGCATGAGGGTGAGCAAATGGTGACAGAATTTTCATTTTTGACCGAACTATGCCTTTAACTGCGGTTTTTATGCCACTTATTCTTTTATAACACTTTCTCCTTTATATTTCTTCCGAAAATCTGATATTTTAGTCCAATTGAATTTGTTAAATCACTCAGTAATTAAATGTTTTAGTTAACAGCTGGTGGCAGAGTGAAAACAAGTAATTAGTCTGATTTAGAAAATTTGACAATTCTGAAGAAAATGCAACGCAGGTGTTTTCATTTTATTATTTTTGTTTAAGTTCTAAATGGTTTATGGGATGTAATAAGGTTTCTAGGGTGTTCTCTGAGGTTTCTGTGATGTTCTAAGCAGTTTGTATGGTATTCTAGGTGGATTCTAGAATGTTCTGGGTGGTTTCCATGATATTCTAAGTGGTTGCTAGGATGTTCTAAATGGTTAATATTCAGGGTGTTTTCTAGGATGTTCTAAGTGGTTGTTAGGGTGTTCTAAGTCTTCTCTAAACATTTGCTTACATGCCCCAATCAAAAGAGTATGATATTCAATATGTAACTAACTAGTCCCGCTCAGTTAAAGAAGTGTTTGTTGAGAGAAGCTGCATATGCTAATCCTATAAGCTTTCTGACTTGTTATTTTCTGCATTGAGAATGATAAAATTCTGATAAACCCAGAAGATCATATAGTCTGTTTAGAGAATGGACTCTTTGACTTCCTCATCGTAACATGCAAAAAAAAAACTGTCAGAACACCTTAGCAACACCCTGGCAACCACCCATAACCACTTTTATGTTAGTATTACTTATATACTATAATATAATTTATTAATATTTATTGGTATTAACCAGGTAAACAGGAAAATATTAATAAATACTATGCGTTTTGAAGTAGACAAGGGAGACACATTCCTGTTTACACCTGGTATTTTAATCTGTCTCTTTTGTCCTCTTTCAAAGGCGGGTAAATGTATGTTTGTTTGTTTTTTTTTTGTTTTTTTGTTTGTCTGTTTTATCCAGATCTTTCGATCTAATAGACGAAATAAACTTCCATATTCCATATAAACGTGACTGCATTTGTTTCTGCTCTGACAGCCACAAGATCAAGCGGAACGCTGTGAGTGTGTGTTAGAAATCAGGAATGGTGAGAGAACATTGCGCTTGGTGCATTTTTCGTCTTCAAACCAAACTTAGGTCTTCAGCCGACAAAGTTTAATTCCCGTCTGGCTAGCGCACTTCCCATAATGTTTATTGTGTCAGTAGGCGGAGAGTAGGTAGTCTTTTGTGGCTGTTCGAACACATTCAACCACATGAGCATTTACACTATGAAAGCAATCCGGTCAATTGCGTTTTCAAATACCTCTGGAAGTAATTGAAAGTGGACAAGCTCAAAACGTTTTACACCCTGTTTACACCTGTATTTAGCATCATCCACTTGTGATCAGATTGACGAAAATACACTTCATAATACCAAGTACAAACCCGATTACAAAAAAAGTTGGGACACTGTTCAAATTGTGAATAAAAAAGGAATGCAATAATTTACAAATCTCATAAACTTATATTTTATTCACAATAGAATATAGATAACATATCAGATGTTGAAAGTGAGACATTTTGAAATGTCATGCCAAATATTGGCTCATGTTGGATTTCATGAGAGCTACATGTGGCATGGGCAGCTTACACATCTGGAAAGGCACCATCAATGCTGAAAGGTATATCCAAGTTCTAGAACAACATATGCTCCCATCCAGACATCGTCTCTTTCAGGGAAGGCCTTGCATTTTCCAACATGACAATGCCAGACCACATACTGCATCAGTTACAACATCATGGCTGCGTAGAAGAGGGATCCGGGTACTGAAATGGTCAGCCTACAGTCCAGATCTTTCAGCCATAGAAACATTTGGCGCATCATAAAGAGGAAGATGCGACAAAGAAGACCTAAGACAGTTGAGCAACTAGAAGCCTGTATTAGACAAGAATGGGACAACATTCCTATTCCTGAACTTGAGCAACTTGTCTCCTCAGTCCCCAGACGTTTGCAGACTGTTATAAAAAGAAGAGGGGATGCCACAGAGGTAAACATGGCCTTGTCCCAACTTTTTTGAGATGTGTTGATGCCATGAAATTTAAAATCAATTGACAAGATTGACAAAATCACATCTTAATACCAAGTGTAAACAGGGCCTAAGAAAGTAATCCGGTCTGTCAAATGCATTTTAGACTACCTCAGAAAATGGTCGAAAGTGGTCAAGCTCAAATAATTTTAGACCCCGTTTACACCAGTATTTAGTGTCATCCACTTGTGATCTGATTGACAAAAATGCATCTTAATACCAGGTGTAAACAGGGCCTTTATTTCAATGAACAAAAATGATTTTTAACAGTTTTAGGTTAAAATAAGCAGCATTGCAAAACAAAATAAACAACAACCGCAAATTTTCCACAGGCAGGCACCATTCACATGTTCTTCAGAAAATGTACATTTATAGTTCATCGATTCTTTTAAATATTTTTTTTATGTATTCTGCATCTTTGTGGACATGTGATGACATCTGAAGATAACCAAGACTTTATAAAATCCTCCAGAGTGCTGCCAGATCAGACTGGGCTGGAGGATGAAAACAACAATGCGAGTTTGAATCACGTTCAGATGGTTTGTTTTTAGGATGAAATATCCTGCGGCTCCTTGTGAGCATTTCATTCCGCAGCAGACAGTGATTGTCTCACATTCTGGAATACCATTCTGAAACGTCATGAAGCTTTGTCTCACTTTGGTCCATCTTTCAGTCTGGCACCGAGGCCAGTGAAACCAGCCGTCTGAAGTGTTTGTGTTTTGAATGGTCCAGTTTTGCTGCAGGCGGTACAGTCGCTGACAAAACTAATCATTGCGATCAGAAAAAAAAAAGTGAAAGAAAAATATCCTTAATTCCTGGTGCATCTGTGGAAAAAGAATTCTGATTCTGCTACACCAGGCACTGATATATTGTACAATGGAGTATGCAAACAAAATACAGCATTAAATTTAGGCAATGATATGATAAAAATAGAAAAACAAAATGATTTTGGATACCAGCTTTTATTTGAACTTGGGAGAATTTGATGAGAAATATTTCTGACTTTTGATGGACTTTGGTACATTGTTAGGATCTCTTCTGAGACTGTGTAATACCATTAGTGTCTTTTTCTAAGAAGAAGCACAATATACTGAAGCAAAAGTCTCAATTTGCTCTCAAATTCATCTCATTGCTAAATAGGAGAAACAGTTGCGATACAAACATTTCTTCTTCATAGGATGGCGTTTGAAACTTCCTCAACTTTTCTCCACTTTTATTGACAGTCTTCCTAAGGCTCGTGCTGTTTCTTCGTTGTGCTTTTAAGTTAAAAGACTGTCATTTTGTCACAGTAATTATGAGGACAAACAATTACAGCATCCCGCTGACAAAACAGTGATGCCAATCAAGAGGTACGTGGGCAAAGACCTATTTTTGTGTTTTCCTCTGTTCTGTCCTTATTTGTTTTAGCACCACCCTATCATTACGATTCCTTCTGGCGATGTTACTCAGCAGCAGCACTTCCAGACGCAAGTGGGAGCAGAATTAAAATGAGCGACGAAAACTCATCAGTGAGCTAGGAAGAGAAGATCAAATGCGCCAATCAAAAGATGAGGGTATATGCATGGGTTTGTGTTTGTATGCAATTCTGCTGATAAACAAATTTGGCCATTAAATTACTAGCTAAAAATAAACATGACCTTGTAGTTGCATGTTTGAATCTGTTTATTACTGCAAAAGAGATAGACATGTAGTTTTTGTTTTACATTTTTATTTTCCACTCTGTACAAAAACACTCATTTTGACAAAAGATTGAAGAAAATGAACAGGTTTGGTGGTGCAAAATGCATCATTACACCGACAGAATTGACCCAGTATTTGCTAAGCTGTTGCTAGGGTGTTCTGGGTGGTTGTTAGGGCACTTCTAAGCCAAAGATTCTCTTTGATATAAGATATGGCCATTCAGGATTGTTTTTAATGGAAGGCTCTGAGACTTTTTTTGCCTATGTTATTGATGGCGTGTTTTAAAATAATACCATTTATTTAAAATAGAAATCCTGTAACATTATAAATGTCTTTACTGTCAGTTAATGCATCCTTGCTGAATAAAAGTATTCATTTCTTTTTTGAAACGTACTGATCCCAAACCAGACTTTTGAATGGCAGTTCATATATTTTATACTTTTATTATACATTTTTAATTTAAAAACATATGTAACATTTTTAAAGAAATCTGTGCCCATGCAAAACTCATACCATCTTTCCCTGTATTTTCTATGCTGGGTGGTTTCTGTGGTATTGTTGGTTGTTGCTAAAGTGTTCAGTAGTTATTAAACACTTTCTAGATGGTTCCTATGGTGTCATAAGACAGTTGCTAGGGTGCAGATTCTGAGTGGTTTCTTGGGTGTTGCTAGGTGCTTGCTTGGACTTTTTACATATGGTTATAGAATCATATGCATTTGTTAGGATATTACTAGGGACCCATTATGCCCCTTTTCAAAGTCTTGACTTTTGAGCTCTACTAAAATAGGTTTTCATAGGTTTTACATTATTTTTCACAAATTTGACAATTTGTTGCAGCTCCTCACTTCCTAATCTATCAGTATCGCTCTGTTTCGTTCCTGTCTCTATGAAGCCCCTCCTTCCATAAAGCGCAATCTGCTCTGATTGGTCAGCTGGATCAGTGTGTTGTGATTGGTTAACCGCTTCGAGTGTGTTTGGGAAATGTCCCGCCGCTTACCATAACTGCGAGTTTCAACACACTCAACAAGGGCCCATCCCTTTATTTTGCATATGCTTTAGGCGGGAAGTATTTAATAATTAATATTGTGATGTTCGTTCCCAGAATAAAACTCAAGACTTCACTGGAGGCGTTTCAGGGAGTTCAGAAACAATGCACACTGATATAGAGATGAACTCCCTTTGGAGTAACTTTGCAGACCTTTTTCATGCTCAAACAGCAACATTACACACTAATGAATGTTGAAAATGTAAAAAAAAGCATAATGGGACCCCTTTAAATCACAAAGCAGTAGTGATAATAAGACTGTGCCTGTCATCCATGCACCAGCACTATCACAGTAATGTTATACTGGCATTGAAAGCCATACAAGTGGATCCTTACAACACTGGAGCTTTGCCAGCGTGGGTTTGTTTATTGTTCAAACAACCTTTAAGCAGTCTAAAGTCTTGCCAATTCATTTAGCAGCGGAAATGTTAGGATGCTTCCCATTGCTTGTGGATGTGACCCTTGAACTGTGTAAACGCTCTAAACCACTAGCGCAGTGAGGTGATGTTTTCTGAGAACTGAAACTTTGGCCAAAGAAATGAGATTCATTTGAAAGTCAAAAGGAAAAAAAGTCCTTTTTTTTTCTTTTTTTTTTTTTTTGTAAGCAGAACCTATTGTCAAAATGAATGCTAGCAAATCAAATGAAAATTTTAACTTGCTCCAGAAGTTCTCAAATTGATGTTATTTGTAAACAAAACTGTAAGTTTAATGGTTGGCATAAAATAATTTTCTTTATTAAATTGTTTTTTTCTTTCAGAGGTATCATCTGAAGACATCCTCCATCTCTTTGACATTTAAGTACAGCGTTAAGATTAAACAGAGCCTCTGTGTATTTACGAACACATTTCAAAACAACCGCTATCATGTTCAATTTATTGTTTCTTAGAGCAGGACCATCATCAAGCCTCAATAAAGCATCTGTCATAATATAATAAAAGCTTTGAACACTTATCCACAGCACCCTGATCTCTTCCCGTCTTGTTTCTTTTCTGCAGATACCATTCTGATAGAAACCTGCCGAGGAAAACATCGAGTCATCCTTTGAGTTTGTTTGTGTCTGGCAGAGCAGGAGTGTCTAATGATAGACAAAAGCATGATCATCAGCTCTGAATGCAGTGGATTACAGTGGTTAGACTGAAACTCTTGATTCACTTGTATCAAGCACATTGTCGATGAACAAAAACAGTTTGTGCACCATTGTACAATAAAATACTGTAGCAGTTCCAATGTACAGTGATTGTATCATGTAATAAAGATGGTGTTTTGATATATAGCATGGTACTGAAATGTATGTACCATGGTATGCATGTGTACTTCCAAGAACATTATGGTACATGTCCCAAAAAAATGGGGGAATAAGATAGTATCTTTTGATACCTATAAATGGTGCTTACTATTGTTTGCATTGCAAGGGTGGACATTAACACCCGCCAAATGCGAGTGGATTTCAGCAGTGGCGTGTAACACAGTCACTCCTACTGGCCACTTTGGCAGGTTGAATTTTATATATAATATATACATTTTTTGATTGTAGTCTTTTAAAATGGCATCTAAAATAATAAACTAAGTTCACTGTAAAAAATAATTTTTCGATACATATTGATACTGAAATATCTGAAACACTTCCAATAGTCATTTTCCGCAGAATAGATACACGATACCAGTTGCTCTTTCTCTCTCTCATCTCTCTCTCATCTCTCCGACAGAGAGTTGACACACAAACCCGCCTCCCCTCACTCACTCATTTCTTTTGCGCCGGATGAATATTGTTGGTGTTACAGAGCTTGAATTTCGGTGTGGGATTGCATGTATTGCACATAATTTTACTCCATTCCCGCAGATTTTGTCCTCACACCCAAAGTATGCCAACCCAGCACATAAAGCCAACTCTCATTACAAAATGGAGTTCTTTTACACTGCTTATAGTGCTTAAACAGTGAAATACACACAAAATAATGTACATATAAAGGTATTTTAAAGATTTTGAAGTGTCAAAAGGTCATTCGGTTGATCTGTCCAAAGGCCAATACAGCCATTTCATTTGTGATTAAAATATCTTCAAATGTAATAAATGTATAGATTTTTTATTCTGGCATGATTTTATAACATCGTATATCAACAGTGGCAAAATGGTATTAAAATTATGTGTAGAAATCGTTGCTTTGTTATGAAAAGGAATGTCTTGAATTTCGTGTCATTCGGAGTAACCAATATAAAGGGAATATTTTGGATCAAGTCATGCGGTCAATATCATGTGACAGGATGTGACATAATTCAGACACCTGCAAAGGACCACATGGTCATTAAGCAAAGTAACTATCTGTCTTTTAACTATTTGAAAAATTCATGTTTTCACTTGCTCATACACATGTCCCGAAACATCAGGTCATTCGGTGCAACCGCTATAAAACATGGAAAATGTTCTAATATTTTAAAAACTTGTACTAAATATAAAATGTTTGATTGTCCTTTTGCTAGCTAGCTAGATATCAGCCTGTTAGCATTGTTTGAAAATATCGTTGTAACGTAGTTCGTAGATACGGGAAGAAGGAGGCGGGAACCGGGGAACATTGAACAAAACTTTAATTCCAAAATAAACAAAGAACAAAACGAAAATAATGCCGGCAGACCCTCGCGGATGTCTGCCGGCCACACAAACATAATAAAACATAAAATAAAGTCCAGGCCTGGTCCTCTCTCGTCCTTCACTGTTGTCGCTCCTCCTTTTATGCTCCCAGAGCTCCTCCGTGAGAGACTCAAGGCCGGTGCGCCTCACAGGTGGAGCTTGTCAACTCTCGCGTCACCGGCCTCGCGCCGTTCCCTCACGGCTCTCGCCCGCCCTACTCGCCACATACCCCCATCGCCCCTCGCAGGCCGGGGGGTACTCCCGTGACTGCGCTTACTCCCCCCGAGGGGGCCTGTATCGGCGGCCGCAGCACCTGGGGGTAAGGACAGACGAGACGAGAGAAAGGAGACGGAAGCAAGGGGAGCGACAGGACGAGAGAGGGGAGACAGGAAAAAGAAAGAAAAAAAAAATCTGGGTCCGGTTCCCAGACACACTGCCGCTCGGTCCTCAGCCAGCCGGGAGGCTCTTCCTCGCGGTGCCATGCGATGGCACTGGATGCTCGGAGGACGGCCCGATCCTCGACCGCCTCCTGGCGGCCGGCGATGGCTCCTCCGGTTGAGGGCAGCCGGCAGCGAGTCCGCCGTCCCCTGCTCCTCCCCTTCATGGCGGACGGTAGCAGGCTCCGGCCCACAGCAGACGATGGCACTCCTCCGCTCCCTCCAGGACGGCAGCCACCCCACCTCGTCCCAGGAGCACGGCATCCGGGTCTCCGTCCCACCTTACACAAGGCTCCAGTACCAGCGCCTCACAGGTGAAGCTCATTAACTCTCACGCCACCGGCCTCGCGCCGTTCCCTCACGGCTCTCGACCACCCTGCTCGCAACAATCGTCATTCAGTATAACCAAAAGTGTCATTCGGTAAAACCTACATTTTTGTTAAAACTAATGATTTTTTTGGTCCATCTTGTAAAAAAATGTCAAAAGCAGTGTTAATTGATTATTAAAAAAAAACACATAATCCCATTGTTATAATTAATTTTTAAGTTTTATTAAATAATATCTCCATTATGTTTTTAAAAACCTTATTCATGAATGACCCGTAAACACATTCAGTTATGTTTTCATGTGATCGTAAACAGTTCAGAAAGAAAACACGTGTAACAGTATGGGTCTGTGTGTCAGGTCTTAAAGTGACTGCAGCTTAATATACTCGCTGCCAAATTATGAAATAATATTAAAAATATCTATATGCCAGTTTTCCCCCATGGTATCGATGTCAAAATTGTGGCCAGTGAAAATGCTGACTGACTAGTAACATTGGAAAACCACTGCAACCACATTTCAACATGCTATTTTTGCAACTTTTGCGTGGGCAAACACCTTTTCTTCAGGAAATTCTAGTTTGATTGCTGGTAGAAATGGTTTTTGCACAGCAGAATGTAGCGTGGTAATGTTATTAGGTTGCAATGGCATGAATTAAAGGGTAACATTTAACGAAGTGTTTCATTTTGGATGCAGCTAATAGTGTTTAAGCATTATTATAGCAGCGGTAAAGGAGCCGAGCTTCATTCCAGTCACATAAACTGTTAAAGGAGCATCTTAAGAACATTACGTTCTATAGGCGCTGAGAGCATTCGGGGAATTGGTTTTACCTTTTAACACACTCGCTGCCTAATATGTGTGTTGATAAAAGGTAAACACCAAATGTAATGAGACCCCCCTAATAAACTCAGCCTCAGCCCACTCAGTCTCGCATTGCTCATTTTCCACACTTGTTTACCTCCAAACAACCTTTATCTGTGCTCTTCTCTCCTCTAGGATTAGTCAACGTCTTTTGTGTCTTATCTTAGATGCGATGTTATCAAGGCCCCGGGAAATGCCAAGGGGGTGTTTGGTATCTCTGCGGCGGCTGGCTTGATTTCAGTCACAAATGGACAGAGTTTCCTCTTCCATTAGGAGTGAGAGCTGATACTGAACAACAACATCAGGGTCCATTGTCACCATATATCAGCTTCACTGAGGGGCCTGCGCTCTCAGACGAGATATTATCCAGCTGTGGTCTTGGCTACATGATTACAGAAATCATTTTCTTGTTACTGAAATATAGAGCTGCACAATTCTGAATAAATTGAGAATCATGATTTTTTGTTTGTTTGTTTGTTTGTTTGTTTGTTTCAAACAGAGATTGCGATTCTCCCAAGAATCTGAACAGACTAATATGACTTAACAAAATAACGTAATTTACCAGAGGTTCCGACAAAATGATAATTGAACAATCTGAATGAATTATTTTTAAAAATCGGTTTAAATGAATGATTTAATGACTCACTCATAAATACTTAATGATGAATCAGCGTTTTTTGAACATATCTCTTGAATGAATAATTCAATAACGAATACATTTTTTAACAGTCACTTGTCGCCACCTGGTGGCGTAACGATGTAATCAATACAATCATTATTTGAAACGCCATGCTACTTTTGGTGATTTACTCTACTTTTATCACTTCCGTGGACATCAGTGTTTATATCCAAACTATAAACTTTTATTGCAGTACTTCTGTGATGATATTAATATTTGTGACAGAGAAATAATTGAAAAGACTGTTTGTGAAGCTGTTTTATGCCTATCCATGATAACTGCTCTCTCTGGCTCAGCAGCAGCACCAACGCAGCTTTGAATGATCCAGTGTGATTTTGTAAAGATTTAAAGGGTTAGTTCACCCAAAAATGAAAAGTATTTACTCACCCTCGGGTCATTCCACACCCATAATACCTTTGTTCATCTTCGGAACACAAATTAAGATATTTTTGATAAAATCCACCATAGACAGCAATTTAACCACCACTTTCAAGGTCCAAAAAGGTACTAAATACATCGTTGAAAAAGTCCATGTGACTACAGTGGTTCAACCTTGACTTTATGAAACATGCAAAAACAAAACAAAAACAATATCTTCTCTTCTGTGTCATTTTCCTACTCTGTTTACGCTCAGTGCTTCCAAGTTCTACGTCCGAATGCCGGCTCAGTATTGGCCGATGCTGTACACATGAGCAACATGACGCATGAGTGTGATGCTGACGCAGGAGCCAGACAATAATTGGTCGCCGTTCTGACGTTGAACCTGGAAGCGTTGAACTTCTGATCAGTTTAGGCTTTACAATGTTTTTGGTTAAGGCAATTTAGGATGAATCCAGTATCACATCTAGATTTCTAACACACAACATCACAAAAGTTATGTAAATCACAAAATTAAACAAGAAGAATTAATTGTAAATATCAATGTATATGAAAACTATTTATTTTTTATTTATTTATTGCTTTTTATTTATTTTATTTTAAATGAACACAATTGATTCTAGTTTATTTGATTCTATTGGATTTTACTTGTCTCAATCATGTGTCCACTGTCCATGATTGAATTGAGTAAGTTGGACATAACTATTTTACATAGATTCTTCCTTAGTCAGTTGTTTTGTCACAACTCAATGATTTTGCATAGAGTAAAAATAAACCTTTAATGTTAATAAAAACAAAGTTGGTTGTGTGGAAACACTGTCCATAATTGACTTGAGTTAGTTTAAAGTGTCATTTTTTTTTGAGTGTATGGTAAAAAGGTTTTAATTTAACACTCAAAAGCTATTAATGTAATTAAATCATGGAAAGGATTTCCGCGTGATTAAATGGCTTTCTTTCAGCATTAAGCACTTTTGTTAGGCTAACTTAAATGGCATAGATTGGATCAACTTAAGTAAATGAGTTGGTCCAAAACACTGCAAATTAGTTGGGCTGACACTATTAAATTAAGCTGTGCCCAACCATAGTAAATAAGTTGAATCAACATTAATAAGTGAAGTTGACCCAACGTAAGTACATTAAATTGGAATAACAAAAATAAAGCAACTTAATCATGTGGAAATCCTTTCCATTATTTATTTTTTATTTTTTTTTTATGTTCGTTCAAAGAGTTATTTTTTTGAGTGCATAAACAAAAACAAACCAACAACATAAAAGTCCCAGGCCTGGTCGTCTCTCATCTTCCACTATCATCACTCCTCCTTATCTTTCCGGAGCTCCTCCGTGGGACTCGAGACTTGTGACACATCTCTCCTCAGCAAGCTATGTACGTCCATAGTATATTTCTAAGAAAATGTGCATTGAAAAGCACCATAAATGCATAAGAGGTCATATGAGTGAATTAATAATAATAATAATAATAAAAAAATTACAAAATAAGTCAAAAATGGAGTCAAATCTTTTTCCATTTCTTTGGTGAAACACTGTCCTTTGAACTTCATGGCAGAATGACAGATTTTGGATACTCTCAGACATGTCCGTTTTCTGAAGTTAAGTATAAATATTGCACGTTCTGTGGTGTCTGTACCTCAGAAGAGTGAGAAAAACATTTCCTTATTGATCTCCCATGTTTGTGTGTTGTAAGACATGGCTGAATCCACACAATTCATTTTACACTGCTGTCTAAAACCCCAGCCTTCATATTTTGAAATTGTCTTAGGTCGGTAAGTTCTCCGCCAAACTTTTGAGACGTTTTCCTGCTTCCATAAAAATTCCGCAAAGTGCATTTCTTTGCTTTATTGTCCATATTTTTAAGGGCCGTAAAAGATGACCCTACTGATGCAAAAACCTTTGTGAGATTGTGCAGATACCCTGAGTTTTGTCTAGTCAGAATTCTGCTTTCATGTGATATAAGGTTCTGCTGTGATACATTATGTGTATTAATGTTTGGAGGCTGATGATAAATGAGTGGAGACGAAATAGATATGAAATGAGCATAATGTATCCTGGTGTTTATAGAAGCCACAAGGAAGAGACTTCATGAGATGTACAGACACCCCAAAAGGTACTTTGCAGAAAAAGCCAGCATTGCTAATTCCCAGCATGGGATGCTGGTTACTGGTTTGCAGGTCCCCAGCATGGGAAGCAGGTGTACTGGTGGACCAAGGTATGGGATGGAACCAGCTTGGGATAGTGGTGTGCTGGCGGACCAGCATCGGTTGTTTTTTGGGTGCTAATATGATTCCAGCATGACCACAACAAAACTTGCGTATATGTAAAAAGTTGTTGAAGTCTGTTAGCAGTCACCATTATGGTGATTAGTGTTTCATCATGTGACTTTTAGTTGACTTTGGTTGAATTACTGTAATTCTCTCTCAGCTATTGTTGAAAGTGCATGCTGTTGATTATAATATTTCATGCTGCTCACTGCAGTGATGCCTTTTACTTTGTACACTTTTCGGGTTCAGTGACTGACAGCTGGATTTTGACATGCAAGTGCCCAAATGACCATTAAAGTCTTTAAAATCAGCAACTTTCAATTTTGAGCTTTCACTATCAATAGTTCTTTCTTAGCAAGGGTCCACTAATTAGACCAATTAGATGTAATTCATGCTGCTTTATGCTGGATTTTTCAGCAAGGTATTTGGACATTTAATACTGTTTGAATGTCACTGCACTAGATGGCAAAATATCAAAACAAGTGCACTTCACTTTTCAGAGGCATTTTACAATGACTCGTAGTCAACTCAATTGTATGTTAACACCATATATCTTAAGGTGATAGAATAATAAATGCATTTCATACAAAAAAATAAATAAATACAAAATGCCAAATTTGTATGTAGAGTATATGCAGTACAACTCACAGCACAGCATGCAGTCATAAAAAGAGAGCAACCTTCAAAAATGAAGCAGATATATAGTACAGATATTACTAACCCGGAAGCCCTGCAATTTTGAGTCTATTTGGGAACTCTAGAAAGCCAGTTTCTCTTATCAGGATTTCTTCAGGAGATTCCCACAGTCAGATATATTGTACAGATGCAGTTAAGAAGGTTGAGTGGCTGACAGCAAACCACTGAGATCGGGTATTCGGAAGACAGCTTGGACTGCCTTTATGGGGTTTGTTTCAAAAACAAGTCAAGATATATGAAGCTTTGCTTTCTGGTTTTGAAGACCTTCACATAGACGTCACCACTGCGGCATTTCGGCGTTTCGGTCTGGTCCGATATGCAGCTATGTCTGGACAAGACTGCCCACCCAGACAGGAAGAGAGGTTGTTTTGTTTTTGTTTTGTTTATGCATGGAGAAAGAAACTCGAATAACTGCATAGTCATGTTGCTCTGAATATCTAATTTGATGCTGGATTGAAGCGCCACAAACAGATTGAAAAACCGCCATAAAAATGCAGGACTGGGGTCATAACTTCTGTTTGTTTGATTCTGTTTCAGGTACACAGCGATATCTAGCGGATCTAGTGGACGGACTGCTTAAATACTCTTTAACACAATCCAAGACATGGTTTCATTGGGATAAGATGACTCACTGTAGTCATAAGCGAGCGTATCGCATTGCCCACACAATTACTGTGATTACTTTTCTTGGAATGAGAAAAAGGCTATTTGCAAGAGCGCAGTAATGGCTGCCAATTTGCTTGTGATTTGCAAGCAATGCGTTTTTCTCGAAAACGGCTTTAGTCAACAACGATCGGTCACCTTAATATGCTATACTCATTTAGCCACTTTTTCACTGAATTTGAGCTGTACACACCCACTTCAAAAAACGTGAGGATTTCTGGACAAATCCTTCTTACTTTAGATGTTGCATTTGGCCATTCAGAACGGGTTTTGAAGACAAATAGTGTCCTTTGGTCTTCCACTTGTACCATGCATTGAACTACTTTGCGCTTTATTTTGGTCCTTGAGTTCGACCCCCAGAATGTTGATCACAATTTCAAAAGAGTCTCTTCATCTTGACATTTGCTGCCTCCTCCCTTTAAGGACACATTAATATCGAATACGCTCCCTAATGAGTAAAATCATGCATTATCCAACAACACTAATTAAACTCCAAGGTTTCACTTAAAAGAATCCATGAATAAAATCAATAATGATACTCGGGTTGGTTGAGAGCTGCTATTTTTAAATATTGTTTATGTTATGAATTATGTATCACTTACTGCTGAAGTTCACTTTATAACTTTCAAACATGAGAAGTATGAGAACAAGCTCATTTTCGTGCTTTTTAAAGCACACGCCATATTAAAGGATTTTTAGCCACTAATATTGCCCAATGCACAGACTAGTTACAAATTTTGCAGTTGCTAAAAGTATAGTGATTTTGACATGTTGGATCAACATTCCTGATCATAGTAAACCGACAGGCCTATTCTAACTCTTTTTTTCCAGTACATAAACTAAGCACAGTAGGTATGTTTTTTTTGTTTTTGTGTTTGTGTGTGTGTGTGTGTGTGTGTGTGTGTGTGTGTGTGTGTGTGTGTGTGTGTGTGTGTGTGTGTGCACTGAATAGTTGAATTATCTACTGATTTTTGGCAATATGTGCACTACACAGTCTAACCTTTTATTTTCCAATGTGACAAATGAACAAGAAATGTATTTATTTATTTTTTTATTAATCTACTATTACAGTTTTTATTAATATTTTGAATTACCTTTTATGTTTAATTTTAAGCTATTTTGTTATGCACTTTTTGTTATGCCCTTTTATTACCTTTTAATTGTCTGTTTAATATGTTTAGGTTTATTTTATTTTTATTACAGTTTTAGTTTTAGTTCACTTTTAGTTTTTGTTTATTTACAGTTAAGTGCTACAACTTAAACTTATTTCATTTTGTCTCCATTGCCAAGGCAACATTTCTAAGTTTTTCATCTAATATGTGTGATATTTTATTTCAGGTTCATTTCAATGGAGTACAGTTTTGAATAGTTTTAGTTAGCGATAACAGCCCTGGACTGCCAAAAATTTGCCAAAAGTTTTATTAAAAGTGCAAAAAAAAAAAAAAAAAAAAAAATGCAATTAATTTGATTTTGAATGTGATAACCGGATGTCATTCACGTTCAAAGAGATGAGGTCATGTGACAACAATGTAAGTGTATGTAGTAAGATTCTATTCCATTCTGAAGATTGTGAACATGTTTTCTGACAGGATTTTTGTTCCAAGAGCAACAAATAATGCCAGGAACAAACAAAGTGTGTTAATTGTTATATCCCACATCTTATTTTTCTTAACTTTATGTCTCACAATGTGCCTTATTTTTTTTACTCTGAGGTGGAAACAGGCCCATACTTTTCACTCATGATTAAAACGGGCTACAAATGAAAAATAGGCCGCCTCCAATCTCAATACACTGCCATCCTGTAGACTTGATTCTATCTATTTTTGCCATCGAGGCGTGTTTACACAACAGCCCCTTATTGTATTTCCTGATCTTATCCCATGGCCTTTTCATTTCCTGTTAGCATCTTTCATTTCGTCTCACTGGGAACTAGTGTCTCTGCCAGGCCTGGGTACAGATCAGCACTAAATAGCATTTAGCTACTAGAAGCTCGCCTGTTTGGTAGATTTATTTTTTTTGTTGTTCATCCCCTCCATCTCACTCCCCATGTTTGGATGGTAGCGTAGGTAGAAGCCTCTCTGAGGAAATATAGGGCTTGGCAGAGAATTCATTGTACAATTGATCCCATGGAGAAATGAGAGGGGATGAGGAGGAGGAGGAGGAGAGGGAACGGGAGGGAGGGAGGCTAGCGAACAAGGGTTAATGCGGAGGGCTGGCTCCGTGTCAAGGGATTCTGATTGGAAATAATGGTGCAAAAGTCTCAATTTGAGGCGATTACACCGAGCTGCTTTCAGATATTTCCCTTCGTGTCAAACCTCCAGCCCTCTGTCAGCGAGGACTATAAATAGCAGTGGGAACGGCTTACAATTCCACATTTGCTGGTTTAAAATTATTAGTGACTTTCTCCCAAGAATCCCGCCGAGAGCGCCGAGTAAGTGTATCTGATAGTGTTTCCAATCTGCTCGGCTTCTATCCCTCTCTCTCAGACAGTGACATTCAGAAGCGGTCAGAAATGAAGAATGTACTTTGTCATGGTTCAGTAATTACTAAGTATGGCCATAAAGGACTGGATTTAAGAGCAGGCTGTGCCAGCTCTCCTCAGGAAGGGATTTTGTCTTTTTACTGTCAGCGATACCACAGAGCGAGGCGATCTCGTGCTAAGAATGACACCTGCTGAGTTATAGACGTGTCACCTTGGGTTGGTCTTCACAGGTGACATTTCCAGAGTGTGGCATGGTGGGTAAAGCGCATCAGTTGTCCCTGAAATGATCTGCTGGCTGCGAGAGCTACACCGAGTGATGCTTCGCTCAGGGGGTCGGAGGTTGGACGGTTGGCCCCTGCTGGTGGATTGCGTAAATACACCAAAAAAGAGAGAATTTGTGTTTTTTGATAAAAAAGAATTTCTTGCAAGCAACATATAGCCTGAAGCATTGAAAAAAAAAATGCATAATAATCTCAACAGCATGAAATAGATGTGTAAATCATCTGTCACATGGCCCAGCAAAGGGAATTGGCTCAACAAAATAATTCACAAACCATGAAGCAGAGATGGCAGCATCCGGGTCACATGCTTCTGAAGCAGCATCCACTACTCGTAGATTCCTGTGAGATGAATGGGAATGCTGATGGACAGCTTTCTAAGTATATATGATCTCTTTTTTTTTTATTGGCTGATGTGATTGTGCTCCAGAAGTTTACACCTATCAAAGTAGATGCCCCGTCATGCAAAACATTTTTTCATTTGCCATTGTAGAAATACCTTACATTTTGCCTTGTTTTTTTAGATCATAATATAATATCTGGACATCTTTAAAAATGATTTATTTCTAGTTTTCAGAATCAAAAATGCATAAGATATATGGTTTTATGGTCACACTTTAGATTAGGTTCCAATTCTCCCTATTAAAGGGTTAGTTCACCCCAAAAATGAACGTTCTGTCATTAATTACTCACCTTCATGTTGTTCTGAAATGAAGATCTTTTTAATGACAGAATGATGTCAGATTTCCTTCCATTGACTGCATTTGTAACTGACACTTTTATGCTTCAAAAATTTCATAAAGAGATCGGAAAACTAATCCAGATGAATCGAGCGGTAAACATTGATCAGCGAACATAAGCAGAAGCTCAACCTAACTTGAATAACGCACAGGAACAAACCTCTTCCAGAAGCTCAAATGCGCTGCATGATCAAATCTCTTCAGAAAATTTGGACTAAACAGCTCGATTCATATGGATTAGTTTTCCGATCTCTTTATGAAGATTTTAAAGCGTCAAAGTGCTAGTTACAAAGGCAGTCGTTCTGTCATTAAAAGATCTTAATTTGTCTTCCGAAGATGAACGAAAATCTTAAAGGTGTGAAATGACATGAGGGTGATTAATTAATGACAGAATTTTTATTTTTGGGTGAACTAACCCTTTAACTAATTATTAACTATGACTAATGCCTCAATAAACTCGTAATTACTGCTTATTAATAGTTAGTAAAGTAGTTGTTGGGTTTAGGTATTGCGCAGGATTAAGGGATGTAGAATATGTTGATGCAGAATAAGATATTAATATGTGCTTTATAAGTATGAATAAACAGCCAATGTAAGCAACTAGTTAATAGTGAAACTTGGACCCTAAACTATATATATATATATATATATATATATATATATATATATATATATATATATATATATAAAAAAAATCTTAATCTTAAAGGGATAGTTCACCCAAAACTGAAAAAGTGACGTTTATCTGCTTACCCCCAGGGCGTCCAAGATGTAGGTGACTTTGTTTCTTCAGTAGAACACAAATGGTGATTTTTAACTGCAACCGTTGCCGTCTGTCAGCCGAATAATGGAAGTGAATGGGAACTCAATCAATAAGAGTTGAAAAAACTTGCATAGACAAATCCAAACGATCGGTTTGTGCGAGAAACCAAACAGTATTTATATCATTTTTTACCTCTAAAACACCACAATGTCCAACTGCGTTCAGCACTCGGTTAATGAGGTCTGATCGCGTTCTGACAATGGCAGTAATGTCTCACGCTGATACTTACATTACTTCCATTGTCAGAGCTCGATCAGACCTCACTAAGCAAGTGCTGAACTCTTATTGATCGAGTTCCCATTCACTCCAATTATTTGACTGACAAACAGCAACGGTTGCAGTTGAAAATCATCATTTGTGTTCTACTGAAGAAACAAAGTCACCTACATCTTGGACGCCCTGGGGGTAAGCAGATAAACATCACATTTTCATTTTTGGGTGAACTATCCCTTTAAGGTGTGCAACTTTTTAAGTGACAAAAATACTTCATTTAAATGCATCAAGGCCCTTGTACATTAATTAAATGTGTGGTTTGCATTAATTATGCAGTGGCCCTGAAATGTATCTAGATGCTTAAAGGGACGGTTCGCACAAAAGAAGATGTTTTGAAAAATCCAGTTGTTTTGGACCCTCATTATATGGATTAAAAACCGTCTAATGTGTTTCTGAGATGAAGAAAGAAAGTCATACAGGTTTGGAATGACAAGAGGGTGAGTAAAGGGTGACAAAGTTTTCATTTTTGGGTGAACTATTCCAGATTTGGTTTTTGTACTGTATGAGAGTTTCTCGCTGAACACCTCTGTGCAAACATGTTTGAGTTTCTAAGGTCCACAAAGCAAAGAGTTTTGGAGTGGTCCAGACTGATTTTCACTCACTGATTCTAATCCCTGTGTCTGATTGGAGGAGTCAGGGTTTGATTCCCCGCTGTGATTCTTTCTTTTTTCCCATTTTCCTTCCTCAGAATTTCTTTATCGCTCCTCGCTTTGAAGTACCCTCAAAACCTCGGGCACATGTGGGTCAAATAAGGCAGATCTCATTTCGTGGATGGCAGCTTCTCTTCTGTCCACACGCACTCATGCCCATGATCACCCATATCTAGATACCCGACAGCCCAGACTTGATGATTACTCTTACTTTTGATGCCAAGTGTCAGTCCCTCCCAAAAACAAAAAAAAGCCCAAGTCCATTGGCAGACTTCATCATTATTTCATGGACAACCTTTTCTCATGGTGCTGTCAGTCAAAATGCCAAATACAAGCCGAATTTCCCATTGTGACTGAAATCTTCAGCGGTCAGACAGTCGCCCTGCATCAGCATCTGGTGCCATCACCCTTCAGAACAATAGAGTCCTGTCGATGATATAAGACACCTGATATCTCCGGTGTCCGTTATCCAAAAAAGCGATCACAGAAAAAAAAATGAGAGCAGGATTTAGTGACTGGCTCACTTCATCATAGTTCCTCAGAGAGCACAGGCCTGGAGTTATAGATATATCTGCAGGCTAGCAGACAGAATACAAATCATACGTCGCTCTTCGGGGTAAAAGGGGTCATTATAAACTGGCTGATATGATGCGGAATTGTTTTCTGTGTATCATTGAGAGAAAAAAGATAATGCATGTAAAGATGCATGGCTTTGAGAATAAATAGAGGTTATCAAAGGGGATTGTGGTGTAACGCCAAAGATGTTTACCACGGTTAGCTTTTCATCCGTTACTGTAGATGCAGCTCTGTTCTAAAACCTAGGATGATGCCTATACTGCCTATATATATATATTTTATTCACATATAAACATTCATCACCTCACACATCAGTTATGGTAAACAGAAGTTCAAATGTTTGTTTGACGCGTGCGAGAACCAGTGATGTTCATTCTCATGTTACGCAGCACGTTTGAGCTTCCTCAAGAGGTTTGTTCTCGCACACCATTCAGGTTCAGCTGAGCTTTTGTTTATGTTCGTTGATCAATGTTTATATGTGAATAAAAGCCTAAATTAAATATGTTAATCATATAAAGCGATTGAGCCTCTTCAGAAAATTTGGACTGAACCACTTAAATCATATGGATTAGTTTTACAATCCCTTTATGAACTTTTTGAAGCGTCTGTTGCGTAGAAGTCTATGGAGGAACAGATTTCATCAAAAAGATCTTCATTTGTGTTCTGAAGATGAACGAAAGTCTTACGGGTTTGAGGGTGATTAATTAATGACAGAATTTTCATTTTTGGGTGAACTATCCCTTTAAGATACCTTATAAAGGCAGCATTGAATGCACCATTCATGATGAATTTGAGATGCTCAGTGAAAAAAAATTCATCCATGAGGAATATATGATCATTTAAAATCAATTTCACTTGCAATGCACTCTGGGATTGCCTGCTTTGCACAAGATACATGCAGTTCTGCCTTAAAAGGATACATAGCATCCTACTGTAAATAGTTCTTATTGGCTGCTCATGTTGCAGTGCGTTCAATCCAGACAAAAACCATGGCCTATTGGTTCCAGAACCAGGTAACAAACTAAAATAAAGAAAATTCGGTAACACTTTAGAATACTGATCCTTCATTAATGAATAACTACACAGGAACAAATGAATAATGCATTATTAACACTCTAGTAACTATACTATTAACTAACAATAAACTCCGATGAATGAATTAGTAAGTAATAGTGCTCGGTTGTAGGTGGTAGTTCACTATTAACTAATCAGTAACTACTGTTTTTTTCATTCCTCCCAGAGAACTACTGTTGTACTGTTGCTCCATCCTCGACAGTTAAAGACCTGGGTGTTATATTAGACAGCAACTTATCCTTTGAAAATCATATTGCATATGTTACAAAAACAGCCTTCTTCCACCTCAGAAACATTGCTAAGATACGGAATATGTTATCTATTTTTGATGCAGAAAAGTTAGTTCATGCTTTCATGACGTCTCGACTAGATTACTGTAATGCATTATTAGCTGGTTGTCCTGCTTCCTCAATAAATAAGCTACAATTAGTACAAAATGCAGCTGCTAGAGTTCTTACCAGGTCAAGAAAATATGATCATATAACACCAATTTTATCATCTCTACACTGGTTACCCATTAAGTTCTGTATCGATTGTAAAGTATTGCTAAGGCTCTAAATGGTTTAGCTCCTGTGTACTTAACTGATCTTCTATCGCCCTACAATCCTTCACGCTCTTTAAGATCACAAAACTCTGGATTTTTGGTTGTACCTAGGATATCTAAGTCCACCAAAGGAGGGAGAGCGTTTTCACATTTGGCTCAGAAACTCTGGAATAGCCTTCCTTAGCCCGTTAGCCTGTTAGGGGCTCAGACTTGCTCACCCAGTTCAAATCTAGATCAAAGATGCATCTCTTTAGCCAAGCATTCTCATAATGCATCTCATATCAGATCAATTGCACATGACTATCTTTGCTTAATGTTATGAACAGCAGCTGCGCTAATTATTCTCCATTTGCTTTTCTGTTTTACCTCTCTAGTAGTTACTAGAGAGTTATCATGTTTTTCACTTTAGAATACTGATCCAAATATTTAGTAATTCCTTCTTGAGTATTTGGTAATACTTTGAGTCATTACTAGTGGGTTACCAAGGCCTTTACTTTAGAATTAATTATACATTATGCATCATTCATGTTAATTATGAACCTGTATATAGTAGTTCTTAGTAGTTCTCTGGGAGGTATGAAAAAAACAGTAGTTACTGATTAGCTAATAGTGAACTACCACCTTTAAATGAGCAACTGTTACTTACTAATTCATTCATCAGAGTTACTTGTTAGTTAGGCCTAATAGTAGTTACTAGAGTGTTAATAATGCATTACTCATTTGTTCCTGTGTAGTTATTCATTAATGAAGGATCAGTGTTCTAAAGTGTTACCGAAAATTCTACAAGTTCATTTTTAGTAGCCTAGCTAACATAACCAAAAGTTAATAAATGCTGTAAAATATTATTAGTTCATGTTAGTTAGTGCATTAAGTAATGTTAACAAATGAGACTTCATTGTAAAGAGTTACCAAATTCAACATTATTAATAGAACATTATTAGTAGAATAAAATGACTCCACACCAACCCTTTTTAAAACAATAGCCTATACATCTGCATTGTGTATTTCAGAGGTTTTTGTAGAGGCAAACACTTTAAAGTCAACATCCTGGTAGAGTTGACATGCACGGGGGGAAAAAAACAGATGTAATCCATTCTCTTAACGTGCCCACACACGAGATGCCTTTTTAAGGATGCGAAAAGTCAGCTGGTGTGAGAAAATGGGAGAACCACACATGAAATTCTATGGTGTATGAAACAGGAAAGATGTCTTCACAGTGGAACATCTGTGACAGCCGGAAAGATGAAAAGAGTGAGCCTTGAAGCATCAAGTGTTTTCCACAGTCAAGCGTGCACATTGTTTTGCATGGCGCTTCCCTCAGCCAGAGTCCTAAATAGAGCAGCTTTTCATCGTCGACAGACTGCCAGTCGCAGCCGTATGTCTCTACTGCCCTCTGGTGGCCGGTCGCTGTAACGACATCCACCGTGCTGCTTCCCTCCCTCACCTTGCCAGAACAGATAATTTTATCTCGGCGAGCAATCGGGTGTGTGGAAGAAGGGGAATTTATTATTATATCAAATCAATATGTAATTCCAGCCTAAGGGGGATTTTATTTGGGCTGGGGTGAATGTGAGATGGCTTTCTTTTGTCGGGAGATAAATGAGCTGTCTCTTGGTCACTCCTTCAAACCGGGCCTGGGGACAAATCCCTAAAGACAGCGGAGGGAAGATCTGTGCATCAACGGTGTCCTGATTAAAGCTGCATGCGGGATCACGGAAAACACTAGAAGAATTCAGTGCAACAGCTAAAAGTCTGTTTCCTTTGATTTTACAGAAGGGTGTGTTTATGAGAAATGGCACTGAATACAGATGTTATAGGATATTGATTAAGGTATCCTGCGAATAATAAAGTTTTATTTTGTTTAAAAGGGAATGGATATCACAATAAACATGATTCCTTGTGTGCACAGTGGCCCCAAGACCTATGCGGATGATTAAATGTTTAATGTTATTGCAAGAAAAAAAAGAAAAGAAAAAAAGATCTATCTAATGTAATGCCATTCAGACTTTTAAAAGTATGTTCAAGTGTCCAAATTATCTTTGGGGTGACTGTACACTCAAAAAAATAACTTGTTGGTCTAACTTAATTCAATTATGACACCTATTTCCACACAGTTGAACTGATTTATTTGAACTTAAGATAGGTTAATTGTACTGATGAGTAAAATTCATGCTAATTGAATGAGATCACACCAGTTTCATTTGACATATTCTGTGAATGTTTCCTGAACATAATTCACTCTTGTTGATCCAACCAGTGCTATTGCAATTCAGACTGGTGCCCTTGTGTAGTGTTGCTCAAGTTTTCTGCACTTTTAAGGAAATGGAAAGACCTGTTAGTGTTTAAGTGTTTAATGTTTAGTTATTTTGAACATTTAAAAGAGTTTGTAGCGTATATATATAAAAAAATTTTTGTTACCATCATGGTGAAGATGTGCGCTTGTGCTTAGGTTGTGAATAGCTGTTGTACACAGACATACATGTTTCATGACCATTGAGAGGGATAAATCTGATGACCATATGTAGACTGTGTAAATTATGTGCTGGCCCTCAAACTAATTTATTTATATTTCTATAAAAACTAAACTAAAATATCACTTTTTCATATGCTAAGTAACATTTATAGCATGCAAGTAATGATCAGGTAAAGAACTTCTCATCACTGGCTTTAGCACAGTTAAAGCTTGTTGAGAACAACATAGATTTATTTCATGCAGCCACCCATAGCCTAACCACAAGGTCTACACTTCAGCATAATGGTAACCTCAAAAAAAAATCGACATAACAAACTCTTTTAAATGTCAAATATAACTGAACATCAAACTTTAAAAGGTATTTCCCTTTACTAAAAACACATTAAACAGCACTTAAGTTCAACATTTACTGTCCTGATTTTTCCCTACGCAAAGCATGCTGGGAACTAGAAATCCACTGCCCAGTTTCAATCAATGCAACATAAATGATTCATGTCGTCCCAACACAAATGGTTTAGGTTAACCTAACATTTTGCAAATTTAATTTCATTTAACATAATACAATTGAGTGCAAATGCCAATTAAGTAAAAAACTAAAGATTTGTGTTGGTTCAGCTTATTTTATTTAAATAAACTGAACAAGCAGCTAGAATCATTTTTTTGAGTGTATATCTATTCAGAGATGGTTTATATTGTAGACTTTGAGCAAAAATACATCTTTTTTTTTTTTGTATTAGCCTGCTAATGCATCAGTGTTGTCTGCACACAAAACACATCTAACAGAAACTATCAGCAATTTGGTGGCCGTGTTAATTTGATGCTGCAAATATGATGTGCGCATTCAATTTCAGGTCTTATTTGAAAATGCATCATCTTGCAAATGATTCAAAAATCATCATCCTATTAAATGACAGGGAAGATTACAGATTCATATTAGTGCTAGCAAACACAGTGCAGTCAATGTAATGTTCCTGTTTATAAACTTGTTGCAAGGTTGACATGCTCTATAGAGTTCCATTTTTATAAGGACTTTTTTTTTTTTTTCATGCAGCACCGAATCAAAATCCTTTTGAAGGAAAGTCTGTTCACTCGGCAGCCATATTTGCAAAGCCTCCGGGCAGCTATTTCGGGCATCCAAGACCAAGTCCTATCTATTTGAATGGGGGAATCCCCTCGAAAACTGCTTGGCAAACTCACAATTAAATAACATATTTGAAATCAGCAACAAAATCTGACATGAACTGTCCCATAAATTGTGTTTCTTATGCTCAAATAGCGTTAAAAATAACTTGATCAGTCTATGGACAAGCCAATGTGCATGTACAGTCCTAAGTGCGAGTCCTAGGTTTCTATGGGAACCGGAGCTTCTAATGGCAGCTGCAGTGATGCAATGACATTACCAATCAGCGACTGGCTCTTTTACTTAGAAGGCGGGACCTATTCCGACATTTTGCGTGTTGCAGTTTTTCCCATTCATAAGTAATAGGAGTGAACTGTCTGTCTATATATATATAGTCTTTGACCACATGTAGCATGCAGTTCCTTCATTTTTTTTTTACAAATTTTTTAGTTTAACGCGTTAAAAATATTTAACGTAATTAACGCAGTATCCGTTGTTGTTTTGTTTTTTTTCTGTCATCCTTTAGCTGCGCTACAATATATGATTGCGCTATCATTCATTCAAGTGCTATTAAACCATTGTAGAGTGATAAGATGCAAAATATAACTAAAATCTGTACTGTACTACACCAGTGCCACATTTAGGTCTCTTTCGTGCTTGAACGGAAAAAAAATGATGTCTAAATTCTCGTTTTGTTGAGTCAGTCTTAAATCAGTTAAAGTGTTAAATAAACGTAAATTGTTCATTGAACATAAAAAGAAAAAAGGAGGTGCGTCAGGTCTTAAAGTGACAGCAGCCTAATAAACCTGCTGCTGTCTGTCATTAATGTTAATCAAACAACAAAAGCACTGTTTAAAGGTTACATGGGTCAAAAACAATGAAAACAAAAACTTTTTTATGCATTTTAGCAGGTCAGATAAAAATCTGAACTGGGCCAGTAGAAAAAAAAACCCTTAGCATTGAGCCCTGATATATTAAAGGGCACAGCTAAATGTGACATTTATTACAATGGGTTTATGTGAAGATTGTTTTAAGTTCAAATAAAATAAAAGTTGTTATATTTTTAAAGTCTATTAAATGTCTATTCTAAAGTCTTAAAATCGATAGCTTTCAATTATACTGTAATGTTGAATGGCTCTAATCAATGGCTAAAATTGAGGGGGAAAAATCCATGTAATAGAGACATCAGTATCAGTACTGCACTGGTGTCAGTATTCATAGTGCTAAGTAAAAAAAGATGCCATTAAACAAATATTTAAAATATACCACAAAAAATAGCCTCAAACCCTTTCTTCTTTTCCATGTATTATAATGAATCAAGACTGTCCTCAGATGATCTCAACATAAGAGGAAAAATGAGAAATGATGAAGTGAAGTAAGAGCGGTCAGGTAAGGCTTGGCTGCCATTATCATCTGTTCATTTGTTGCTTTATTATTTCACATTATACATGCCTACTGCTTTCCTCAAGCGACTTCCAAGTGCAAAGCCCTTAAAAAATTTAAGTGCAATGAATTATTACATAATAGAGCGCCAACAGCAAGGTTCGGGAAGTAAAAATCCCATTCATTTTCTTCATAGAGAAACTGATTTTTAACGACAATCTATAAACCTTTCAAGTCATACCTACCGTGGGATTGTTAAGTGATGAAATATGCTTCTGTAGAAGTCAGTGTGATTTTAACATCATTTTTAAAACAGGCCTACTGTGTTTAATTACAAACTTCCCAATGACAAACTACACTATTCCTTCATCCGAAATCGCATACTTCCCTACTCTATAGTAGGACGAAAAACTGTATGTGACTAGAGTCGAATTGACAGTACTCACTAGGTAAGAAGTACCCGGATGACTTACTGCTTCTGGCAAAAATCTGAAGTGTGCATACAATGGATCCTTTACTATCCCATAAGGCCATGGGAGAGGATTTAAAGCGATGTAACTGACCCTGGTAGGTCACATGATAATGATAGCAAGGTAAATGTAGAACGTACGAATTACATTTATACGACACACATTCATACTATGTAGAGCATAATTTGTTTAGTGGTCGTGAAGTAATAACTTATTCAAAATAAGTTGATGATGTAGCCCATGATCCTCGAGAGAGATTGCTGTTACCATGGAAATGGAAAGTGACCGTCAACTCCCATGAATCATTGAAAATGACGTAATCGAGTCTTCCTACACTCTCAAACTTAAAAGTATTATTTATTAATAATGAAATAACATATAACAATTTCAAGAACAGTTACAAGAAAATGCCAAAGAA
Source organism: Megalobrama amblycephala (assembly GCF_018812025.1). Taxonomy (NCBI): domain Eukaryota; kingdom Metazoa; phylum Chordata; class Actinopteri; order Cypriniformes; family Xenocyprididae; genus Megalobrama; species Megalobrama amblycephala. The sequence goes on from NC_063050.1 coordinate 53,144,160, forward strand.
AAAAATGGGGGAAAAAAGTTTTTGTGACATATCAGGATACAAATTTGTATAATGACATGGGTATGACATAGGTATTACAAGGAGAGGGTGACTTATGAGGTCATTACCCCATGTCCCCATTTTTTAAAAGTTTTATAAATCATACAGAATGAGTTTTTATTTTGAGAAAGTAAAAATGTGCACAGTTTCCAGTGATGGGTAGGTTTAGGTGTAGGGTTGGTGTAGGGCAATAGAAAAAAACAGTTTGTACAGTAAAAAACCCATTACGCCTATGGAATGTCCCCAGAATTCACAAAAACAAACCTGTGTGTGTGTGTGGATAGTTATTGATATTAAAATGGCATGTGCTAAAGCCCCTTTTTCCTGAAATAATATTTTTTGCTAAAAGTACTTAAAATAAATATTAAAATATGAATATATTACAAAAAAAAAAAAAAAAAAAAAAAAAATATATATATATATATATATATATATATATATATATATATATATATATATATATATATATATACATATATTTTTATACCTAGAATTAATCTTTCTATACTCTCAAACTTAACTAATTAATAATAATAGCACAACAATTTGAACAATAACAACAACACAAAAGTTACAAGGGGAAAAAAGGGCTTTTTTTGTGTACTAACCCTATTTTTGAATAAATCTTATCTGGACAATCTTGCAACTCAAACAATTTCTTGATGTAGTCCTAAAATAATATTATTAAAATAAAAACACTGTAAAAAGAATTGTTGGTTTAACTTAAAAAATTAGGTTACTTGGGCTCCTTAAAAATTTGAGTTCATTGAAATTAAAAATTTGAGTTAATACAATGAAGGCGATTGGTTTAATCAAGAGAAACTCAAAATATTATGTTATCTGAACCACATTAATTATCTAAGTTGATTTGACAAAAGAAAAAATGATATCATGATAACAAATCATGAAAATAATTTTTTAGTGTATGAATATTGCTTTTGCAATAGAAATGTAAAAATAGCCTATACAATTGTATTCTATCGTTTACAATGCTTCATAAAACTGTTGTGATTCAGTGTGGAAAGTGATTCAAAAGAATAATTTTGGACTGTTTTATGGGGCTTTCCATAATTTTTCGATTTTCATAATTCATCCATTGACTGTAATTGCACGGACAAGAGAGAGCTGTAACAAATGTCTCCTCTTGTGTTCTGCGTAAGAAAGAAAGTCATGGCGGTTTGGATCAATATGAGGGTGAAACTGCAGGATTTTCCATTTTTTGAGGGGTGAACTACTGCTTGAGTGCATAAGTGAGTAAAATGAGCCTGCAAAAGTCAGAGAATCCCTTACTTCTCTCGAAGGGCCGTAAATTGCTAGCACAGTGAAATAGACTCCGATTTGGAGACACGACTGCATCGTGGCTGCTTCTCAATTACATTCACCAAGTGAAGGGTAACAAAAAATGTTTTCAATGCAGAGGAGATGGTATAGCGGCACTGAGGTGACGCGAAAGGGAAAAGCATCATTTGTCTTGCGCCTGCCAGTGAGGAAGACACATCCTGTCGCTCTGAAGGGGGTAGATGGGGGAGACAGATGTGATTATTGTACTGAAAGATAGAGCGTCTCATGCTCTCCAACAAATGAGCACAAACGGAGGCGCTGCCAGAATTCCTAATGCTCTTTTAAAGTGATGCCCAGCGTAGTCAAACTTACTTGGTGCTGTCACTACATTTAATGTGTGTTTGAGATGCTCAAACTGAATCGTCTGAACAGATATAGGAGCAGGTGATATAGCTGACAGTAATTCTAATGAAATTTATTATACATTAATAATTATATTACATTTAAATGTATTTTAAATGTTATTAGAGTGGTGCTTACCCCTGTAAAAATCAGTGCCATGTTGTTGCTGAGTGGTTGCTAGAATATAGCAATGCAAGTGCTAAAGTAGCCTATTTGAGGTCGTTGACATGCAAGAAAAAAAAAAAAAAATCATGTGCACAGTTTACTAATTCCTTCCTTCGATTTACTAAATCGAGGGAACAAATTAATAAATCGTGCACACGATTTAGCCTACTATTTTTTTCCTTCATGTCATGTCCAGGGCTCCGTCGGTGTGGAACAGCATGAGGGTAAGTAATAAATGACAGAATTTTTATTTTTGGGTGAACTAACCCTTTGGGAATCCATATACATTCACACTTTACGTTACATGATTTACATTTTTTTTTACAGTAAATACGTATATTTTTTTTACGTTTTAGTGGTATAAATACGTCAATGTTGTACGTTTTTGTGTGTATGAAAACGTAAGTAAATGTACGTGTGGTAAAACCACACTTAACGTGTAAATACACACGTATTCTCATGAGATCACGCTAGTAGAGCTGCACGTTTAATCACTGAAAGATTGTGATCTCGATTCAAATACTCGATTCATTCATAGGTATGAAACTATAAACAGCATTACAAACAGTGTTGCTATTTCTGTGTTATAAATATTCAAGAAGTCCTTGGATAAAAGTTTATAGTTTGTGTATAAACATGTTGTCTATGGAAGCGATCAGTAGAGTAAATAGAGTAAACCTTTTGAAAATGGCATGGCGTTTCAAATAACGATAATAATTACTTTGAGTGATTTGTACGATTATAACGATAATGATTAATTTTAATCATTTGTTGAAAAAAAGTATTTATGAGTGAGACATTGAATCATTCATTCAAACTGATTTTTTTAAATAATTAATTCAGATTATTAAACACTTTAAGATTTATGATTTCACTTTTTTTTTACTTTAGTGTGCAATGTTGCTGTTTGAGAATAAATAACATTTGCAAAGTTACGACGCTCAAAGTTCAATGCAAAAAGGCAATATTTTCTTTTACAGAAATCGCTTTATAAAGAACTAGGCCTACAACAAACAGCTTGAAGGGACTACAACAAGCTTCTTCTCGGGTTGGTGACATCACAAACCCCAATATTTGCCCCCGAGAACGCGCAACAAAGGGGGTGAGGCCATGCTGGGCTGCTTTAGAGAAGAGGAAGAGTTGTTGTAGTAGAGTGTTGTTGCCATGACGTCATTTTACACCAGACTGCTTCACAAATCAGGGTCAATTCAACGCTGGATTTGCAGAAAAGATTAACATGACGGCACATGCTAGTCAATGAGTTGAATCAACTCCACAGCAACAACATAAGTTTATCCACTAACCGTTCAGAAACGTCCAGTTTCATTCTAAAAGTTGTAACTTCTTCCTGAGTCTCTCCATCAGTGTCCGACTCCTGAACACCGTTACTGACAATCGTCATTTTGGCTGCGTGAGATTCTCCAGCTTTTTTGTTGTTGAGAAACCGAAGTGCGATTTGTTAAAGCTCCGCCCTCTTCTGGAAAGTGAGCTGGGAGCAGCAGCTCATTTGCATTTAAAGGGATATACACAAAAACGGTGTGTTTTTTTTTTTTTTTCTCACACCCAAATAGGGGCAAATTCGACAAGCTATAGGCCTATGATATTTTTTTCACCCAATGCATGCAAATGCATTGTCAAAACTCCAGATTATATGCACATGCAACTAAATAATTAACAACGTGATGCATTTTTGCAGTACAAAGCCTGTAAGTTTTGGCAGATGGCTAAACAGTAAACACCACTGACCTTCAGTTCTCCAGGTGCTATTGCCAGGAACGTTGCAGAATCTTGCATCATGCTCACAGTAGAAAGACAGACCAAACTGGGTTTTCAAATTGAAAATCCTCCGGATTTCTGCAGAGAAATCCCATTTTAAATGACAGAATCATTTTACAGAGTAATTGATTAAAATGATATGAGAGTTGCTTTAACAGGAAGAGATTAAGGTTCCAAAAACGAATTCTGTAGGCAGCATTTTAAGGCATCTTGGGTGCATTCCCTATGATCCAATCCCAAAATGAATTGTGAGAATTAATGCATATGAGAAAATATGCATTTGAAATGGTAAACAACATGAGAGAATTACTGATTATAAAAAAAAAATAATTCCTCTTGATTACAAACTTTGGTGTTTTGTAAAATCTAAACAGATTGGTGGTGTTGAGATCAGAAACTCTAGAAGAAAGAACATTAGATTACTCTTTTACTTAATTAAAATATTTGTTGCAGGAAACTTCAGCAAAGTAGGCACTAAATATATGATATAGAAGTGAAAGTCCATTGAGGTATTAATATTTGGGTTGTTTTCTTGATTAAGTGCTATATTAATATTCTATAATGTTTTAACATCGCTCTACATTGCTGTATATATATGGTACCGATTCATTTAAGTGAATCGATTCAGTTGATTGATTTATGCAGAAAAGGATTCACTGATCAAATAAATGATTTACTGAATCATTTAAACCTCTGCTTCTTCTGCTATTCGTCACTATGTTTCTGACTCAGTTATAGTAACATGTTTTCTACTTCTATTGGTGATATTTATTGGAAATTAATATTTAGTTCTGTTTCAAAATAGTTTTGGACTGTATTTATAATGTGCAGCGATTCAGTTAAAACAAACACCATTGTGCCTGTATTTTCAGACAGATGCAAGAGTCACTTCCTCCGGCGGCACATTTCCAATCACACTGTTTAACATTCTCAATCTCCTTTAATTCGGCAGTCGTCGGCCCCCGATTAACCACTTTAATTGGCTCCAGAGTGCTACCAGATCAATCACAGAGCCCATTTTAGATGTACTAAAATCAGAACACACCTAATCACCTGGCACAAATTATTAAGCAGACGGCAGAAGCGTTTGATAGAAAGTCTAAGTGAGACTTCAATGGACATAAAGACGCAATGACTCCAGTGAAAAGAGACGGTAAAGCCATTTAACTTTTGTGGTGGAGAAATTGTCAAGATGAAAGCACTTACATGAAGAGACTCATTTGAATAGTCCTCATTATTCGCTCGGTCAAATGAGTAAAACATCTAAAGTAGAATGTAGTGGGAGAACTTTTGAGGTGATTTGTTCATGATCAAATCTAGTAGGCAACCTTTTTTGGTCCACGAATCTGAAAGAGAGAACTGGACTTATGTATCATGCTTATGCATATCAAATTTTGACTTTTTTTCTTTTCTCCAACTTGGAAATGTATGTGCTAACAAACAGCACCAGCGTTTTCACTTCTGCGTATTCACCTTTGACCTGTTTATGTTAGGGGTTGAACAGGTTAGTTGACATTTATGTGATTAAAGTCGAGTAGACATCGAATAGTCATGAAGCCTGAACCTCAAGCTGTGACTTGAACACTATTGTTTCAACATAACAGCATATTTTTATCAGTTCTTTTGTCTTTGGGTCATTATATTTCTCACAGATTTCTGCTCGTTGTACATTACAGATAAAGTAGCACAGTAAAGATTATATTTATATGAGTGCATTAGTGACAGCGATTGCGTGTGTGAATTAATTCTAGCATCTCTCTACTAGTGAAGCTGTGGGTTTTATTTACTATAAAATATATGCTAGAAGAAGCTTGTTTCTGCCACTAAATAAAAAAATAAAAAAGGTAATTGCAACTATTTATCTCAGAATTGCGAGTCATAATGTCAGAATTGCGAGTTATAAACTCACGATTGCGAGAAATAAGGTAAAATATATATATATATATATATATATATATAGCTCACAATTCTGACTTACTCCGGCAATTCTGACTTTTTCCTGCAATTGTGAGTTTATATCACGCAAGTCTGAGGAAAAAAGTCAAAATTGTGAGGTAAAAAGTCACATTTTTATTCAGTGGCGGAAACAAGCTTCCATATAAAACTTTTTGCGACTTTTTATCTCACAATTGTTACTTTTTTTCTCGCAATTCAGATTTTTCTCAGAATTAAGAGAAATAAACTTGAGTCAGAACTGAGAGATATAAACTCACAATAGCAAGAAATAAAATCAGAATTGCGAGTTATAAAGTCAGAATTGTGAGATATAAACACGATTATGAGAAATAAAGCCAGAATTGCGAGTTATAAACTCAAGATGGAGCATTATAAACTTACAATTGCTAGAAATAAGGACAGAATTGTGAGATATAAACTCACAGTTATGACATTTTTCTTGCAATTCTGACTTTTTTTTTCTCTCAATTGCGAGTTTATATCTCGCTATTCTGACTTCTTTTCTCAGAATTGTGAGATATACACTCGCAATTGCGAGTTATAAAATCCAGTTCTGAGGAAAAAAAGACTCGCAATTAACTCGCAATTGTGTGTTATAAAGTCAAAATTGTGAGATACAAACTCAATATATTTTAAGAAAAAAAGTTCTGAGGAATTCGCAATTCTGCGGAAAAAAAGTCAGAATTGTGAGATAAAAAGTTACAATTTACTTTTTTTATTCAGTGGCGGAAACAAGCTTCCATGTATAACTTTGTATAAAAGCAATTGCGTGTGTGAATTAATTCTAGCATTTCTCTAGTGAAGCTGTGGGTTTTATTTACTAAAAAAAATATATGCTAGAAGAAGCTTGTTTCTGCCACTAAATAAAAAAATAAAAAAAGGTAATTGCAACTATTTATCTCAGAATTGCTAGTCATGTCAGAATTGCGAGTTATAAACTCACGATTGCGAGAAATAAGGTAAAACAATATATATAGCTCGCAATTCTGACTTATTCACGCAATTCTGACTTTTTTTTTTTTCATTAAGCTGGATTTATACTTTCGCCTGGCTCCGCTCCGCGAGCCTCCGCTGACTGCGCGCGCATCTCCCCAGAGGGACGAGACGTTTAGATGTCATGTTTTATACTGGAAGCGCTCGCCGTTGTTCTATTCTTTGAAATGACAGGGGGCGACTCTGAGAAATTGTTTCTAGATCAGCAGTAGCCTACGCAGCGGTGAGAAGAAGAAAGGTACATGTGACAATGTTTATTGTTTACATTTCCAAAACCACATTTTGTGATTATTACTTGTGACATTAGAACAAAATATAGGGATATGAGAACATGTATACAACTAAATTAACGATCTCTAAAATATGATCTAAATTTACTAAACATTTTCATTTCATTTCGTGAACATTTTTATTAAACATGGACCTTTATTTTCACTGAAGGGGATTATTTCTTGTATTGTAGGCACATTTTGTAAATCTTAAACGATTAATTTAGACGCGAAAACTGGGTGCTGTTGAGGTGAGATGTACATACTCGTAACAACGCAACGCAGAAGTATAAATGAAAACAGACGAATAGCCTACGGCGCAGAGGCTCCGGCGTAGGTCCGACGTAGATCAGCCTTAAGTATCCCTGCGTCTCAATCAGCTTCCTAGTTCAGTAGTCAGGGTGATCAGGGAGTCAGCCACATTCATTTACATGATATACTGATTCACGACCTAGGGAGCTAGGTAGCAGGGTATGTCATTTTAAAGGTGATGTATGTACGAATGACACCCAGTGGTTGAAATAGGTACTGCAGTCTAAATTCAAAATATTGTTTGCCCCACCCTCTCCTTCAAAGATGCGGGTTGCCATCTTGAGGACACGCAACAAAAGCTGAGGAGACTTACACACTGTAAGTTGATGAGTTGATTTATCTGTGTTTTAATATGCTGTCGTTCATAGAGATTTTTAGATGGATGCAGAGGCTTTTTAGTTCAGGTAGAATCTGCGATTCTCTGACCCAGTTTGTTTGCTGGTTTCCATGGCTGCAAAACGCTGTGTGTTCCGCCAACTGGCAACCTGTAATGTCGAAATACTATTAGAGGTATTGGGGTATTTTTATGCTTTATTAAAGTGAAAATCTTACATATAGCTCCTTTAACTGTTGGGAAAATGTAAAAGTGGACTTTTGCGCCCTCTATAGGCCATGATCAGTCGACATCAAGCTTAAAGCGCCATGGCAGAGTATAAAAGTGACTAGTTTATGTCAGTATTTTAGGTCCAAGAGAACATATTTAGGTCTATAGCTATAAAAATTATGCTTTCATGAATAAACCCTCGTTAAATATCTAAACATATTGAATATCATGAAATCTTGACTCCAAGGCTGAGAACATCTGCTCCAGGCTGAAGAGGATGTGTAATTTTCAGTGGTTTGAACTGCTGTACCTGAATTCAGAAATGAAAGTGTATCACGTCTGATTCACATATGACATTCATTGAAAACGTGATGCACACTTGAATTTGCAACAGATGCATTTACATCAGGTTATACTGCGACAAATACATTAGAAGTGATTGCAATATGAATACATTTACATTTATGTATTAAGCAGACACTTTGATCCTAAATGACTTACAAAAGAGGAACAAAGACAATTTGTCAAAGAGCCAACAATAATCTTAATATCCAGTACAATGCTCAATCAACACAGATATTTAATAAGACACACTTGGACTGCTGAAAGTGCCTTCTTATGAATGCAAAAGTGAACACTTGAAGGCACTTGAGTATATCAGGATATCTGCTTGAGGATTATGTGATAATAATCAAACGCCTCTTGTTATACACGTTACCAACCTGTTATCTGAATTGTCAAAGATCTTATCTTGCGTTTTTCATGTGCACTTTTGCACATGAATGTGGAGGGGAGATAAGTTAATCAGTTTTCTCTCTATATAAACTTGAGAGATATTTAATGTACATTTGGCAGATGCTTGTATCCAAAGAAATTCTCAAAGCATTCAAGGTATACATTTCATTAGTTCATACATTCCTTGGGAATCGAACCTATGATCTTACCGTTGCTAGTGCTATACTCTATACACAAATGTTACTCGTTTCAGTGTCGCACTAATAAAATAGGACATGTACTACACTTGAAAATAACAAGTAAATGCTTTTGTTTTATGGTCTTATGATACTGAACCATGGTAGTGGTGACAAGAAAACATGTAAGATTGATGATCATTTGAAAAAGAGCTGAGTTGAGACATACGAGATGCAAAGTGTTTGTCACCCTTCCTTCTGAGAGAAAAGCCTTCTTGTTTGTGAGATGATAGATGTTGATTTAGTTGCTAGTACAGCAGCATGCTATGGTAAATCTGTCTAAATGAAATAAATTGAGGCAAATGAGCCAAAGCTCCAGACAATTTATCATTCTTTTCCCCTCCATCTCGCTTATTAAGGCTGCTGAAACGTACAGCGCATGGGTTAAAATCATATACAATGTATGTCAAGTCACCTTTATTTATAGTGCAGATTATTTCAAAGCAGCTTTACAGTGATGACAAATAATGATTCAATGATACAAACAGAGTTAAATTCCACTGTAAAAGCAGCTCTAAAAAGAAAAGGAAAAAGTGTCATTGTTCAGCTGAAGTCAGTTCATTGTTGATTCAGTTCTGTTGTAAAGATCATCAATTATTAAATTAGTTCAATTCGGCTATAAAGCAGCTCTGCAGAAAGCAGTGATGCCATCGCCCAGCTCAGTTCAGTGTATGGCATTTATACCCTCCATAGAACATGAGACGATTGCAAGTAAGATGTGGAATCATAACATTTTATTTTTTTAATTATTATATATTAATATTCTTCGTTTGTATTGAAAAAAAAGTTTGTAAACATTTTGTTTCGGACAATGGGGGGCCTTAGAGTCCGAAGCACTGGGTTAAGGCATTTATAATCTTTTAGACTTCAGTACTCAATAATGACCAGAAGAGGGAGCCACTAAACAGCGAGTCACTCCCACGATGATCAGTGTGTCAGACTCAGACGCAAGGAGTGGACATTTTACATGCATCAGCAGCACCGTTTTATACATTTACTTTTGTGCTTGACAGGTTTCTTCATTATATAGTTATTATTATAATTAGTTGCTTGGAGTTCATTTCTTAGTTTATGCATTTACAGCCATTTCAGCTATATTATTTAGGATATTCAGGAATAGATTTTATTATTATTTATTATATGCTACATATGAGCTCATTGTGTCTGCCTAAATGAATATGAATACGTGAATTAGCTAACTGCATGATTATCATCTTAGAACTGTACATCTAGGTATTATTTTATCACCTCAATAACAGATTACACATTGTAGCTAATGCAGAAACATGCATTTTGCATACAAAGCTGCTTTGAAACAGTATGTGTTTTGAAAAGCGCTATGTAAATAGGCCTAAATGTGAATTGAACTGAATTAATCAAAATTAGGCTGTAAAAAGGGATTTCATAATTCATATATTTCAACAGTAAATCAATCATCGATGGCAACTTGTCTACGATCAAAAGGCATTTACTAATTGATTAGCCTAAGTAAAATTTAATTACAATTAAAGCTTTGGTGATTATCATATAATGATTCTAGTTTACACTTTTATAAATAAAGGTTCCAATTAGGACCAAAACCATTTTTGTAGCCAAATGACATTGAGGAACGTTTTATGCTAGGCTAGAATCATGTTTTAAAGATTCCATAAATTAATATGCAGATCCGGAGAATAATTCAGACTCCAAAGATACTAGAAACTCGAGAGACATTCGATATAAATGTCCAAAGGCTGCAAATGTCTGCATACTACTGGTGCAGCTTGAAAAAGCGTGTGTTGACAAACATCCTAGTGTTGTACCGGACTGCACCACTGGGTGGCAGTAAGATGGTTTATTTAGCTCACTGAAATCCGGTCAAAGGATGTGCAACCAACATTAGCACAAGGCTGCTCTCTTTTTACAACCTTTTATAAAACAAAACAGGAGCTGTTTTACAGACTAATGGGAAGATAATTCAACTAAAGTTGCTCAAGTTTAGAGTAAAAAATATGTCAATGTTTTTGCGTTCTTTCTCAAGGTTTTGCATTCCCCCGAGAAACTTTTTTCGATGTATTCCCTTTTTTTAAAAAAAAAAAAAAAATCAAACTTGTTTTCTGTCTGTGTTGCTTTAAAACAACTTAGGACATTTTTGGAGAAAATGTGTCCTCCGAACTAAATTTTAATATAATTTCAATAGCTTTTTTTTTTTTTTTTTTTTTTTTTTGGTCAAGTATGGGTTATATCGTTTTTGAAATTCATTAGTTATTCTTTCTCTTTATCCAAAAAATAACACATTTTCAATATAGATTTGTTGTGGAATATTATAAGATATACGATATAGCCTACTAAAAGTTAAAAAGAGGCATAACAGATCTTCAAAGGATAAAAATATTGTTTTTGTCAAGAGTTCTGTGAAAATGCTTTTTGTAGTCAAGATTTGAATGTTTGTGTCAATACAGACATCGAAAAAAAACAATAATTATGAAAACTAACCCTGAGATCCCCTGTTGTAAATGATATTGGAAGTATGGAATTAAAAAAAAAATCCACCAATTCTGCTTCCTTGAAGAATTAGCAATGGCAAAAATTAAATAAATAAATAAAATATATATATATATATATATATATATATATATATATATATACATATGTGATGTTTATCTTCATTATTTGTGTATTCAATGTAAACAGTTTTTTTCTTTATTAGTGCTCAGTGTTCAGATTGACTTTCAGGTCCCAGAGACTCATGTGCATATATTAATTTCAAAATTAACCTATTATTTTCCTTTCAAATTGTTTAATGTTCCTCTGACCGAATCAAAATTAGGCAGACATTGATGCTTAGCCATTTTGTTATAATAAACAGATAAAGTACAGTAAAAAAAGACATCTTAGCATGTGCAGTTTTGTAAAATAATGTTTTATACCTGATGTTTCAACATTTTCTGTATGTTTCTAAATGATTTATAATCAGTTTTAATTAAAGTCATTATATATCAGCTTTGATGTCAACGACTACCTTAAAAGAGGCTGGTGGAGAGCTGCATTTCTGGATAGTGTCCGGTTCCTGTGCTCCTCAAAGGGTCTGATTAAGGGTGTTCAAAAACATGTTTGATCACAAAGTGTTCCTCAGTTGTAAAATGTTAAAGGCTGAATATGATCTGGACATGGCTGATAAGGGTGGATTTCTGATTGGCTCAAAGTGATGAACATTGAGCAGTTCACTGCTGATTTTAAGCTGCAGATCTGACACGAGATGAAGTGGGATGGAGGGAGTTGATATGCGTTCCACTGCAAAAACCTTTATGAGAAAACTGTCAGAAATTTGACACATAACTCAAAAATTGTTTAGATGCAGTACCGGTCAAAAGTTTGGAAACATTAATGAAAGAAGTCTCTTCTGCTCATCAAGCCTGCATTTATTTGATCAAAAATACAGAAATAACAGTAATTTTGTGAAATATTATAATAATTTAAAATAGCTGTTTTCTATTGTAATATATTGTAAACTGTAATTTATTCCTGTGATCAAAGCTGAATTTTCAGCATCATTACTCCAGTCTTCAGTGTCACATGATCCTTCAGAAAACATTCTAATATACTGATTTATTATCAATGTTGGAAACGGTTGTGCTGCTTAATATTGTTTTGGACCCTGTGATACTTTTTTCAGGCTTCACTGATGAATAAAAAGTTAAAAAGAAATAGAAATCTCTTCTAAAAATATAAATCTTTACTATCACTTTTTATCAATTTAACTTGCTGAATAAAAGTATTAATTTCTTTCAAAAAAAGAAAGAAAAAAAATACTGACCCCAAACTTTTGAACGGTAGTGTATATAAAAAGGTTTCTAATTTAAATAAATGCTTTTTATTCATCAAAGAATCCTGAAAAAAGTATCACAGTTTATTAAATATATATATAAATCAGCATATTAGAATGATTTCTGAAGGATCATGTGACATTGAAGACTGGAGTAATGATGCTGAAAATTCAGCTTTACATCACAGAAATAAATTCTATTTTAAAGTGTATTAAAATAGGAAACCATTATTTTAAATTGTAATAATTTCACAATATTTCTGTATTATTTTTAATCAAATAAATGCCTTATTGCCTTAATAATAAATGCCTTATTTTTTTAGAAACATTAAAAATAGTAATGCTTCCAATTTTTTGACTGTGTATAGTAAAAAAAAAAAAAATATATCTGACTATCATTGCATTAGAGAACAAATTATCACACCAAGTCTCATTTATTGTAAAGAAGCACACTTTTTAAGCTCTGGTTGTATATCCAGACCAGATATTCAATATTCTTTATATAAAAACATTGTTTATCTTTGTATGAAATATTTTTAGTTTCATGAATTGTTTTATGTTTTCGTTATCATTTTACTTTTTTTATTTTTTTACTAAAAAAATGCTGTTGGAAAAAAAAAAACACATTTTCAATGCAAATCAAAGGATTACAAAGGATAAATTATTGTTTTTGTCAGGAATTCCTGTTCATGTCTGTGGCATACGAGGAATGTGTGTTTTTGTAGACAAGATTTTAAAGTTTTGTGTCTATACAGACATTGAAGAAACTTTCATTTTGAAAGTTAACCCTTATTTCCACTGTTGTAAATGTTTTATATTGGAAGTATGGAATTAAAAAGATCAGAAGCACACTTTTTAAGCAAAACATTTGACAAAAAGGTTTGACATTATAAAACAAAATTGTTGAACAGGAAGACAGTCTTGTGTGACTTGTTTGTGTCGTTCCTACTAAAACTTGAGGAGAAATGATTTCATACATCCTCTACAACTCATCAAAACACCAGCTGAGTCAAACACATCAAGCAAAAATGATGAAAAAAAGTGACGTTAGAAAGAAAAGAAAAGATCCTGCAGGTTTTGAACAGAAAATTGCTATTATATTTTATTATTTAATGCAGTGGCATTCATACATTTGAAGTGTTAAGTTCCACTCTACTTTGATGTTGATTTGAAATATTTAAGACAAATTTTAAATGGAATTGTGAATAAAATCAAGTGATTAACATGGTGCATTTATTTTAATGTGAGAACAACACTTCAAATAGCCTATATCTGCTCGCTTTTGTTATGTTTGGTGGAAATGGAGAGATTTCGTTCAGAAATCGTTCAATATCATCTACTAGATACTTTTGTTTTCAAATGGAAATATCTAACAAAAAGTGTTATTTTAAGACCTTTTTCCCTCATAGATGCTAAAACAACACAATTAAAGTTAGACATCCATAGAAACAAGTTCAAAAAACAACATCATTGGTTCGCTTGAAATCAACACTTTATAATACACTTTGCTTTCATTAAAAATACAATAAAAATAGACATTTTGGCTGCAAAAAAAAAAAAAAATGCAACTCAAAAGAGCATGACTGATATTTGAACTGGTAAACATTTATAATTTTCCTTTTCTTGGTGTAACAATGTTCTCAGTTTGATTTAGTCATACAAAGCAATATTTACCAGTTAATTTAGATGTTACAACATGCATGACACAATTTTAAATGATTCGTTATATAACTCATTAAATGTTAATGTCTGACCTTTTAACTGACGTACAAGAGGTAAAATACAATATTACACCCAAATTATGGTTCAATCAATTTATATAATTAATAAGCAAGTGAAATAAATAAATCATGACTTATACATATACAAAACTACCTGCATAGAAAACGAATGTTAAAGTAATAGGGACCATCAATGAATTTGTATTTTACATAAAAACAATAAAATTAGATTGAAAAAAAATACATTGACGTCATTAAAACATATTCTGAAAAAGTAACACCAATAATTTATCCAGATTCCAATCACAAAATGTTGCATATCATCTCCATAATAATGTAAAGAAATACATTTGATTTCCAGCTGAGAACTCGTGTTGTTTTTGACATATTTGATCTTGTTTCTATGGATGTCTTACTTTAATTGTGTTGTTTTAGTATCTATGGAAAAAGGCCTTAAAATAGCACATGCCTTTTGTTTGGTATAATATTTCTCTTTGGAAACAAAAGTCTCTCCGTAGATCTGAATGATATCTCTCCATTTCCACCATGCACCGAACTGTGAACATTGAGCAAACATCGCTGTTATATATTTACAACTACTCGCAAAATCTATTTGAAGTGGTTTGGCAGTGACTTGCAAGAAAAAAATGAAATGCACCATAATTTTGTTTTTTCCATTTACATCTGCAAGATTGCAGTTCACTGTATTTTATTGTCTGTTTAGTGCTTCTCCTGCTGACAGTACTTACATTTTACAGATTATTTGAATCCTGAACATAGTTTTTGGTTATATGAAAAGCAGCATTTGTTCTAATGCCAAGATGAATTAATACAAAAGTTATCTGCATTGAAAATCGAAAACTTTATTTCTGCTGATGCTCACTTATTTTTGAATAAAAATGAATATAATCTTTTATAAATCTTTTATCTTCACCATTTGCACTGCCAAAACAGAGGCTATTAAACACAATGGTTTAACACTTTGGGTTTCGTTAACATTAGTTAACTATATTAATATATTTAACATGAACTAAGAATAAACTATTTCTACAGCATTTATTAATCTCATTTAATGTTAATTCCAGCATTTATACATTATTTAAATCAAAACTTGTATTTGTTAACATTAGTTAATGCATTGTGAACTAACATTAACAATGAATGACACTATTTTTTATTAACTAACATTAACAAAGATTAATAAATACTGTAAAAAAGTATTGCTCATTGTTAGTTCATGTTAGTTAATACATTAATAATACATTATGTTAACAAATGAGACTTTATTGTAGTGTTACCAATATAACTCTATTAAATAGTAAAAACTCTATATTAAACCCTCAATTCATTTCCATGCATGCATGCATAAATGGATAGATAGATAGATAGATAGATAGATAGATAGATAGATAGATAGATAGATAGATAGATAGATAGATAGATAGATAGATAGAATGTACAACAACAGAAAGTTTACACCAATTTTTCATCTTTTTAAAATACGTTTTTTTTGTTTTTTTTCCCAACTTTATTCCATTTATCTGCCTGTATATACGAATACCCGGGGTGTTCCTGTGTGAGATTTCCCAGATGAATGGACTGTGGTAGGGAAGAGGTGAGTCTGCTTGACCTCGGGTCACCAACGCTGACAATTCCTGGCCTTGCTGTTTCAAGACAAACAAGACAAACGCCTGGCCCCCTAAAGTGGGAGGAGTCTGCTGCCATTTTAAGAGAGGAAGAGACAGAGAGGGAAAGAGAGAGAGAGAGATAGAGAGAGATACAGTGAGAGAGAATAGGCAACAAAAAGGGAGGCTTTAAGGAACAGGATGGTCCTTCTTCCTGCTTGTCGACCATTCTTCATTCTCCACAGGATTTTTGAACTTCCTTCTTCTTCATCCTCTTTTCCTTGCTCTTATGCTGCAATCTCTATTATTGTTTAAATCTACAATTTCTCTTTCCTCTACTTTTATTTTCCCGTTGTGTAGTTGTGTATCAATTCTCAGAACTATATGACTGCCCCCCCCACCCCCTTTTCTTTTTCCAGGTCTCTGAGCTTCATCACATCCACCCTCCTTCCCTCCCTCCAAAATGGAATTGCATCCTTTGTCCAGAGACACAGGGGAACGGGGTGTTGACCAAGAGGCTGCCTTAAGCCGAATGTGACCCCCACGTCCATGTGAGGCCTGAAATCTGGCCCCATTGAGCCAAAGAGCCCTGTTCTCAAAGTAGTGAATTAGGATGGGGGTTGGGAAGGTTACGAGCCAGCGATCAAGCACAAGATCTGCCCCGTAGCTCACTCCAACACTTGGTGTCTGAAGACTTTGTGAGGAACAAAGAGAAAAACATGCACATTTTCTGGGTTATCAAAAGGAATTCCAATTTGACTTTTCAAGTTAACATGAACACATTATGTTTGAACAATGCAGCAGATGCACTTCATGGTTTTTTTCTTTCTCTCTTGAATATCATATAATTGCAAATCTTTACAATTAAGTGAAAACAACAAACAAACATGGTGGTACAAAAATTATCTGTAATGTAGGGTTGTAAATATATATATATATATGTGTGTGTGTGTGTGTGTGACCCTGGACCACAAAACCAGTCATAAGTAGCACAGGTATATTTGTAGCAATATCCAACAATACATTATCGATTTTTCTTTTATGACAAAAATCATTAGGATAAGTAAAGATCATGTTCCATGAAGATATTTTGTAAATTTCCTGCCATAAATATATCAAAAATGTATTTTTGTGAGTGGATATATGTTGCTAAGGATATCATTTGGACAACTTAAAAGGCTATTTTCTCAATATTTTGCACCCTCAGTTTCCAGATTTTCAAATAGTTTTATCTCGGCCAAATATTTTCCTATCCTAACAAACCAAATACATCAACGGAAAGCTTATTTATATTATGTATACATCTCAATTTCAGAAAATGGACCCATATGACTGGTTTTGTGGTCCATGGTTAACTTGTGAATTTGATTACTATTTTATTCACTCGTTGAAAATGGTGTACTGCTCATATAATCGAATGCACTTCTTTCTAATTTCATGCTATGAATATAATTTCTTCATCTACTGAAAATAACCAATAATCACAGGTTTTGAAAAGGAGAGGAAAACATTTATTCAGTACATTTTATTAACATCTTTTTATGATTCACTTTTTTAAAAACAAAACAACAACAATAAATGTCCTCACTCTTTGAAAATTGTGCATTCACAGATAGCTAATATAAGGCATTGATCTATAATTTAACATTGATTTCTAATAATTATTATGTATATGTAGGCTATATTGTTATATTAATAAATGTCCTCACTCTTTGTGCATTCACTGATCTATAATTTAATGCACTGCTTTCTAACTTCATGCTATGAAAATAATTTCTTCATCAACTGAAAATAACCAATAATCATGGGATTTGAAAAGGAGAGAAAAAGTTATATTCTTTACTCTACGTTAATAAAATGTAGACTATTTTTCCTTTTTTTTAAAACAAAAAACTGATAGCTAAAGCATTGATCTATAATTTACCATTGATTTCTAATAAATATTATATCAGCCTGTATGTTACTCAAAAACTTATTTCTGCTTTTTATTATTATTATTATTATTATTTAAAATGAAACATTTCAAATGACCCCCTCAAGTCACTTTTTTTCCGCTTTTCAGTTTTGAATGATTTTCTTTATTATTATTTATTGCATGACTAATAAGGACATCTAAGCCCCGTGCATGTTCGCTTTTTTCTTACGCCAATGCTTTCTTTTCAATTGGTTGGAGGACTAAAGATCGGAAGTAGTTTATTTATGCTAATGAAGGAGTTGGGGGTTGTAGATATTTACGTTCAACGGGAGCCGCCCTTCATTCACCCACATGGTTCACGGCAGGTCGCGTTCGCGCCACTTTTGCAATTTTACTATGATTAAGAAAGTCGTTTCAGGAGAAGTTTCACTTCGCGTTGGACTCGCGCCGCGTGCGTTACATTCGATCGCGGTCTACTTTTAAGTTTACGCACCAGTTTCGCAGATTTGTCCAGAGCAGTGGCAGTAAACGGCAAGTGAGTGAAGATGGTGGATTTCACTGGTGAGTGTCTTACTGTGCGTTATTGACTAGGAACCTGTTGTTAATTTTTTCTCGCTTCTAGTCTCACAAACTCAATCGCGTTTTCCCGCTTAAACACATACGAGATGATTTCCGCGCATGATTTCGTAACTCCGCTATTGCAAGCGGCAACGATGGGGATACAAACAATGTAGTAAGTGGCGCATGGTAGTCCTCTCCACCTCCATAGTTGGGGAGAATGTGGGAGATTTGAAAAGCATGCTTGCTGCAATGCAACTAACAACTATTTTATTTCACCGCACGCCTGCGCAATACGCTATAATTCGCATCGTAAATACGCGTTCGCGTAGTAGAATGCGAATTAAGTTGTTTTTAGACTTGTAGAGTGATGTTTTCTCATTCTGTTGAGCGTGCGAGTTAAAGTGCCTCCAGAACAAAGCAGTAGCACATGGGGGGACGCGTAGGCCGCGCGCGCACAGGCTAGCTTAGCAACGGCGCGCGGGACAAAAACATCCCCCCATTTTGCGATCACTTTCTGCTTTAAGTTTAAGGTTACGTGTGAAATGTTGTTAAAATTATTAAAGTTAATTAGCTTGTTGGTTTTTATCACAGTAGTTTTAATGGGGGAATGGATGGAGCTAGCCTGCACTAGCCATTGTAGTTTAACTGTTAACTGGCTAGTTTCACTTCGTGTAAATACACTGAGCACCTTATTGGCTGACGTTAAAACATTTCGTTGTTTTTAGATGATTTTTTTTCTTTTTTTTTGAGTGCGTGTTAAGGCAGAATCCTAGCCAGTTAGCTTAGCATTAGCAGCTATCGTTGTCCTCCATGTCGGTTGTACGCGAAAACAACAACGCGCCACTTTATTTCCTAACCCCGTTTTGTTGTTTCTACCTGTTTGACACATGGAACTTATTACTTGTTGTCTATTATAGTAGTTTTATGCGAAGAATGATCCGGTTCGTGAACTCAACGGCGCCATGTTAGTGCAGATTGTTTCGGGTTGGGGGGAGGGGGTGATCGGGGAGCGTCTCACTGCGCATGCGCACATAGACCGACGGCGCGGTCCGCAGGCTGCGCAATTCATTCACTCGCTCAACTCTAGTTCTCATAACTTGGAAATTGATAGTGAAATGCACCTTCAAAAACGGAGGGAGCGAAGTAGGTATTGATGGTTTAGTGAAGTTGGCTTTTTTAAAAGAGTGATGCACCGTCAAAGTTGGATATGCGTAGTACCGCAGTGCCCGTGTGACATGTGCTTTGCCATGAGGCCCTCGCTCTTGTAGTAGCCAATAGAAAGTCACTCCCATTTACTAGTTTCTCTTTTGAATCCGAATTATAATGCAGACAATGAACTAACTCAAATATTTCTCCCCTTTCCCCTCTCAGAAACCTCAAGAAAGATGGGAGTAGTTCCCCGCAAGTTTTTTGGAGACTTTCATCCATTGGACTTTCTTGATGTGAAATATGAGATGGACGTGGTTGGTGTCAATGTATTGTCAAAGTGCTTACAGTGCAGGTAGTATTATGGAATATCTACTGCAGTGGAGGCACTTCTAGCAATACACTTGGCCATTACCTTTGCCCTTCGCCAAGCACCCTTCCTTCAAGACACCATATCTAACGGCTTTGTGCTAAGGTGCATCTAGTGCAGATAGTGAAGTAGACTAGCACCTACTGCCCTAAGTGCTCCTTCTGGCACGAGGGACTGTGACTTTCATCCGTGTATTTGGATGAAGTAATTTTTACACCCCTTTTTGGTGCAGTTCTCTGCTAGTTTTGCATAGTTGCACTACAAGAAAACGGGAGTTGTGCAAATCTATGCAAAACTGATGGTGGCCTGCTGCTTCTCCACGTTTCCCAAATTTTGATTTGAAATCTGTGCCTCAGGTTTGTGACACTGAGTGCCTCTTTTTTTTTTTTTTTTTTTTCTCTCTATTAAATAAACCTGCCAATGCTGTCATTGTGATAGTTTCAGCAGTGCTAAAGTGCTTATAGTGCAGGTAGTATTTCTGTCATCTACTGCAGTGTGAGCACTTGAAGTACTTCTAGCTAAATGCATCTGGGATCCGAAGACTTTTGCGAACTCTCCCTGGGTCTCCATACACTAACGTTGCTGGACCCCGGTCAGTTTTGCTGGTTTGCATTCAGCTTTTAAGACTGTGTGCTGTGCAAATCCATGCAAAACTGACAGTGGCAGCACACATCTGAGAACCACTTTGGAGCCGTTTGGTCCCTTTCTGCACAGGTTGGGATTGGTAGCAATGCTGTGTGTTTGGAAGGTATTGCACTTGTCCCGGCCTGTAGAGGATTGTGGAGATTGTACCCCACAAGTACGTTTTTATTGGAAGTTCCTCCATTGTGTGTATATATAATGTATGTAATGTATATCTCCCCAAAAAGATACAATTTGTTGTACATTTTGAAGTTATAATGGTGTGTTTGACATGCTGTAATTTTAAATGAGTTTTTTTTAATAAAACGATAAAGAGGTGCGTTGTCTTGCTGTGTTTTGTTTGTTCTGTCATGTTCTCACTAACTTCCCACTTTTACAGCGTACAAGACATTAAGGTGTAACTTCTGGGCTAATAATTAACTATAAATCTTTATTATGTGTTTGGGTTTGTATTGACTTGGTTTTAACTGGACCAACATGAACAAATTCAACACTGTCTATCAGCTGTTCATTCGATTTGTCAAATCCAATTATAAAAATGCAGAGTAAGCTAAGTTACCTAGCATCCCTCTTAGTGAACATGCTTAATGCGGAGGGGTGGTCTAAATGCCTTTTTGTTGGTGGGTGCATATATAAATTTTACTAACTTGAGGTTATTAGAAGGATTGTGTATGAGATGCATTTCCTATGCATGTTTTTGGGTTGTTGAGAAATGCATGGCGTCTACATAAAGTAGCCATTATTTTACTGTGTATTTTTAGCTGATGTTCTTATGAATGGAACATTACCATGGTGTCCAGCTCCTGTGCAGTGGTATGTAGGTTGGTTTTGTGTAGCCCACTGTCGAGATGAACAGTTCTTTCACTTTAAATAGAGAACATGTTCTCCTTATGAGTTTAAAACGCATTTGAGGTTCATCCATAGGGAAGTGCAGCAGATCTGTAAGTATCCAAAGCCTTTAAATCTGCCTGATCAGATGAGTATTGTCTATGATTGTATGACGCAACAGTATAGCATAATCACAATGAAATGAATTGATTATCATTAACATGTCCTCATATCTGACGTTTTCCCTGGTTAAAGTATGTTATATATTATTTAGGAAGCACGTGAGTAGGCTACTGTTCATATTTATGTTTTTATTATTTTTATAATCATATTAACTCAATGCCAAACTCAAACTAGTTTCAGTATTTGTCCAATAGATGGCTCTATTGCAACCCATTTGAGAGACTCGCACTTCTCTGGGAAAAAAAATGTTTTATTTCCAGTATTATTTTTTTTTCCATTTCCAGTGTGGTTTATAGTCTTGGCAAGCTATTTGATTTAAGCTTTCCATTAACAGTCCTCAAACTTAATTAAAACTATCAATAAAACGTCTATAGGCCTACAATTGTACAGATATGCCTACATATACATTCCTATTAACGTTTTTGGGGCACGTTAGAGGATTATTAAAAATAAATAAATAAATAAACAAATTGGACGCCCCTAGCCCAGTAACAATTATGCGTTTGTAATGTGTAATTATAGCCTACAATAACGTGATTAATAATGACAGTTCTTATGTCGACGAATCGCCCTAAACTTCAGTCAAGCTGCTGTTGCTATGGTTACCACCTCACGCAAAAGTGATTTCTGTTGACGAGCGCACTCTGACTAACTTATCGTAGAAGAATATAAACTTACGTTTTGTCTTAATCAGAGGTCAAAAACACCCATAGTTCGGAAAATGTTGCGACACGACAAAACGAGTCTATACGCTCCTCAAAGCTCTGGATATTGTAGCATACTAGCCTACTTGTCCGCTTCGCTGCTCGTGCAGATGGTGTTGAAGCGGCTCTTCTCTTTGCAGTCTGACAACACTAATGATTCCGCCCATTCGCTCTTGACAGCTCCGTCTTTCACCAACACGCTCTCATTGCGCTCTTTTTGAAGGTCCTGCGCGAAACCCTCCCCTGGCGCTTATGTGTGACATGCAAAATCTCTTGAATATATTTTTCTTCACCTAAAATCACCGCTGTTTTTATCAAGCAAGTTTTCTGAGAGCTAAACGACACGCCCGCGTTTCTATTTTTTTTTTACTCGAACGGACAAACTCTTCTGGTCAGCTTTTGGGGATGGAGATGCGTGGAGTTTTGGTTTATGCCTTTTTAGCGGTTTTCATCGATTCATGTCGGGGGACTTTAACGAACTGCGATGAAGTGCGTAAAGTTTTTCAAATGAAGCAAATTGGACCTGTAAAATCACTACCCGAAACACCGAGAACAGGTAAGATTTGACCGAATTTGACATGACAGTGATATGCCTCTGATTTTGAGTTACTATTCGTTTTTGTTCCTTTCCACCTACCACCAATGTTAAGCTGACCATTGAAAATACTATAACATTTCCTAAACAGTCGCTTTGTGTTGTCAAATGTTTAATTCAAAGATTTAGAGCAATTCGGAGTTTCGGACATTTTATTTTTCTGGAAGAGTCGCAAATCATTTTTGATGCGGAAGTCTTAACGCGTTTGAAATGTAAATAAACGAACTAAAATTCAGCTAGCCTTCTCTGATTAAAAGTGAAACCGGTTTCCACATATCGAACATGTAAAAGATTTGAGTAATTTTATAAACTTGACCCAGAATATTTGATATTAAAAATCTCTTGATATGAACTTCAAATGACGTTTTAGTCAATGTATAGCCGTAGGGCGCGTTTACCGGCTTTATGAGTTTGAGGAGGTAATCGTCGACTGTCTGTGTGGACTGACTGACGCGCATTACTTTTCACAGAAGCTCCGGTAATGAATGGCATCTCATGGAGCAGTTCTATCAGCTTAAAATTGTACTTCCCTAGAAAAACTTAAGACCAAAGATTTTCTGTTTTTCTTCATGATAAACACATTTATTGAAAGAATTTGGAAGTAGATCATCTGAAGTTGGTTGGAAGATTATAGCTGCTTTAAGTTTTCAGGATTTGTACACTACTTATCCTGACAGGAAATTAAGATAAAGGACCCTATGGAAAATATGTTTTGTAGGGTAATATTTTGCTGTTGGTGCACAAGCAGGTTACAAAAAGATGAAATTGGGTTGAGACTGAAGTTACTTGGCATGTATTCACCCTTAAGCTGAGATTTAAAATCGGTTCAAAGTTTCCCCGAGATCAAGTATACTGTATACAAGGTCAGAAACTATCTCATGCCACTTGACTGCAAAATAACCATAATTAGTTGCAAAAAGATGCACTGTTTGGTTTAAAGATGTCCTGTAAATCTCTCAGGACTGTTTGGTTTGTGACCTCTGAGCCTGTCTAATGGTCTTTGTCAGGTTGTTTGGATAATCATCCCATTTCGCTGTTGCTCTTGTGATCTGAAACTAGTTGTGCAACCTCTCTAATAATGGACGGTGATTGTCTCTAGCTGCTCATATCTAAAGGAAAGGGCTCTAACCAGTTTGACAAACTTTGCTGCGGTAATGGATGCTAAGTGGCTTGAGGAGAACAGCTTGTACACTGTTTCCCACAGAGGTCATCAAATGAAGCTCACTTCAAAGCACTGCTTGAAAGAAGTTGTTTTTGGGTTTTACAGGAATTTAGAGCTGTGGTTTGCTATTAAAAAAATCTTCCAGGAAAGATGTTTTATGGAAGCTTGTTTCAGCCATGAAATTAAAAAGGTAATTGTGACTTTTTATCTCACAATTCTGACTATAACTCACAGTTGCATGTTATAAAGACAAAAATTGTGAGAGAACTCTGAGAAAAAAATAAGAATTGTGAGTTTATATCACACAATTCTGACTTTAGAACTTTGTGGGATGCAAACTTACAATTGCCAGGAAAAAATTCAAAATTATGACATAAGAAGTCATGATTACTTTTTTTTATTTTTTTTATTCAGTGGCGGAAACAAGCTTTCATAATGTTTATACACAATGCTCTTCCTGAACTCCAGATGTTTTGGTTGGGAGCAGTTAAAATCAGAAGTTCTTTTTTCAGGGTAAGTTTTACCATTATGAGAGATATGCATTAAATGCAAATCCTTTAGATTAGAGTTATGTTAGTTTAGAATTGTGCACATTTAACAGCCTCTTTTAAATGCATTTGTCCACAAGTTGATGTCTTGACATGGGCCACAAGTTCAAGTGTCATCTTGCTTAAAGGGAGGTCTGTTTCTCTCTAGTTTTTCAGAATAACTTGCAGAATAATGTGCATATATACTGTCATCTTTAATTTTGTTTGGCCTTTTTATAAATTCATTGTGAGGCTTGTGTTGAATTATACTTTACATCTGCAAAACAGGTGCATGGTTTTATGCTTTCTTTTCTGCTCTTGATAAATGTGCAGTGACTAACGTAAACCATGACAGACTAAGTTTGACCTTGTTGAAGGTTTTAGTTCGACCCTAGGTATACTTTCAACAGACTTTGAGATGGACTTGCATTCTGCCTTTTTTGCTGTCTTTCCCATAACCCCACTTTTTACATCAGTTTTCATGTTATAAAGCATTATGTTCAAAGCATTCTATTTTTTATGAGTTTACCTGACCGTTTTGGTTTTATTTAAAATGGAGCAAAGAATAAACAAGACATAATGTTTGAAGGTAAAACATTCTTGAAGGTCACACTTTTATTGCAGATTTCTAAATGCTGCAGCGATTTTCTTCTCTTTGCTTCCAATCTTGGATGTTAGTAGCAGTGCAAAACTGTTTGATGTCTAGCAGTTTCTAGGCCAATTATATCTCACATGACCCTTTGTGAGGCCTAAGCTCCTAAAACATCAAATAAACTGACCACCATAGTGGGTGAGTGAATTTTTTTTAGAAATAGTCATGTTGACATTTAAACAATTCCTTATTTCTGTAAGTTAGCATTGGCATGCATGCCAGACATTTTTCTTGTTAACAAGCTGTTGTAATCCTATGGCCATGGTCAGAGAATCTTGTAAAAAGCACTGACCATCTTTTCTAAATGATGCTTTTCATTGCTTCTCTCAGACACCCAAAACAAACATACTTTCAGTCTGCTAGCAAAGCTTCACGTTGCACTTGTTATGATTTGATCAGTCTTGGTTTTTGTAGTAATTCCTCCATAATGCCTTCATGTAAGAAAGTGCTGGGGGTGTAAGTGGCTTCAAAGAAGCATGAACTTGAGAGTATTTTCTCTTATTTGAGCATTGAGATATGTAGTGGTTGAGTTGTCAGTGTAGGCTCATTGGAAAAACGTGCTTCTGCCTACATTTTTGCAAAACTACAAAAACGTGCCTTTACATGCAAATCACTGCAGTTTTAAGCTGAAGTGAACATTATTGGCAGCAAAACACTAACATCTTTTATTACTTTTCATACAAATTATGATTATAGGGAAGTTTATTGAAGACTTATTTTGAAGTGAAGTGACATGATGTGGTGCATACTTGGAATTTGTGCTCTGCATATGGCCCATCCAAGTGCACACACATAGCAGTGAGTATTGAACACACACCTGGGGCATTGGGCAGTCGTTTTTGCACCCGGGGAGTGATTGGGGTTTGCTAGTGTGATACTGTCCCAGGTGTCTGTGATGTTTTGGTTTAAATATACGTGAACCCTAAGATTTTCTTTATTATTATTATTTTTTTTTATTTTTTATTTATAATTTTTTTTTAAATGAATTTTTATCCCTTTTATAATCCTAATTTTTATGAAGCCAGGTATAAATCATGACTCTGATCACTTTGGAAATGTCTATCTTTTAGAAGCTATCTTTTACAAGACAGAAAAAAATAGTAAATAGAGCGCTGTTCATTCACTCCCCATCTATATTTGCTACCAATACCAAGACTCGAACCCGTGACCTTTGGGTTACAAGTCTGACTCTCTAACCTTTAGGTCACAAATTTTCACCTGCTTATTTTCACCTGCTTCTTTGCACAAATCTATGTTATGGCTTTAAAAAATTTTTACCGTAGTGGCTGGGCAATATGACACAATCTTATTTCACGGTATGAGAAAGCTTATTTCATGATAACGATATATCTCGATATAGCCATTTTATTTGATTTTTGTTATTAAAAATAAGAACAAAGAAGCAAATTACAAACAGTAGGACAAATACAATTGAGCAAAGATACAAATGAAATAACCTTTACATTTTTCAGCTGTAGGTTTATTTAACATGTAGTAAGAAAATCTACAGAAAGTGACCTTTCTGTCATTTACCGGACATTCTGTTTCCTGAACTGCCATGATACAATAACCAATGTGATAAAGCGTTGCCGGATTCACGTCCATCTGTTTCGGATAAAGCTAAACATGCTTTTAGCCCTGCTTACTGGATATAAACATGCAAGAAGCAACTTGATATCATTTTGCAGCAATATTGCCACAGGTGTGTTTTTCCAATGAGTTAGGGTTTAGAGTTTTACTTGGAACAAAGTGGTTTGATACCATATCAGCAAGGAGATTCTCTATCTGTGGGGTGGCCTACACAGAGTCCCTTCTTTCAGTCATCAATTCCCAAATCTCACAGCCTGTTGAATCATGTGAAACTGGGGCAAAAAACGAGGGTGTAAAGTTCACAGTTGGATGGATTTATTCTCTCAGGTGATTACGCTGAAACATCTAGCAGGTTGTGAGTGAGAAATAAACACTTCCTGGGGCGCTTTCATTTCGCTCTAGCGAGACAGAGATGAATTCCTTTCCTCTCGCCATCTCCTTCGCATCTCACTCAGGAACTCAAAACACTGCGTCACGGCATGGTGATAGTGTCTTTGGCAACGCTTGGCTCGTCCCGGCACGTCCCGTGCTGTTTTCCTAGAGCTATAACCCCCTAGGTGCTGTCACTTGCATTGACCTTTTTGGGAGAAAAAGTTTTTTTTTTCTTGTGTAGTGATGGAAAGTTTTTGTCGGATCTCAGTGGGATAAGAATTTTGATGGCTAGAGATATCAGCCCTTTCATCCTCCCCACCCTACTGGCCTGCTGCAGCCTGCACAAATGTGGAGTTTTATGGCCACCCGGTGGGAGTGGGAGTCTGATAATGGTCCAGAACATGAGTGCATTTGTCAATGTAAAGTTACTGTAAAAAAATTGTGCCACAATTCCACAAAATGTTTTGGCTGATTGCCAGGATGTTGCTATGCAGTTGTTAGGCTGTTCGGGCTGGTTTCTAGGTGATGCTAGGGTGATTGCTAGTGTGATACTGTCCCAGGTGTCTGTGATGTTTTGGTTTAAATATACGTGAACCCTAAGATTTTCTTTATTATTATTATTTATTTATTTTTTTTTATTTATATATATATTTTTTTTAAATGAATTTTTATCCTTTTTATAATCCTAATTTTTATGAAGCCAGGTATAAATCATGACTCTGATCACTTGTCTATGAAATGTCTATCTTTTAGAAGCTATCTTTTACAAGACAGAAAAAAATAGTAAATAGTTAGTAATTTGTTCAAATAGTAATAGTGAATAGTTTACACTTTAGGGTCCATTTCTCACTATTAACTAACTGTTAACTATGACTTTTGCCTCAATAAACTCCTAATTACTGCTTATTAATAGTTAGTAAGGTAATGGTTAAGTTACAGAGTATACAAGTATAATGGTTAAGTTAATTTATATACAGAGAAAAGCTGTAATAGTAACTCTAACTTTACATTTTGTGTAATTTTACAGTAAAATACTGTTAAATGTACAATTTTTAAGTAAAAAGAACAAATCATCTTATAATTTACAGTGAAAAACTATAAACTGACATTCCCAAAATTCTGACACTTCACAGTTGATTGTTTTTAATTTTAATAATTATTTTTATTATTTTTCTTTTCTTTTTTGTCATCAGTTATGTGCACTGGGTTTATTGTTCTGTTAAATGGATATTTATTTTATTGTTTTAGTGTCGTGTGTTACTGTGATGGTGTTTTTGTATTTGTGTGCATGACTGTGCATTTTCTACCTCGGCTTGTGGAAAATTTTCTTCTGATGAATTCATCATGTGGTTTTTCTCTTTAACATCAGTGTTATTATGGTGAATGCCAGTATGTTAAAAGTACAAAACAGATTTTAGTAGCAGCATGGCCTTGCTAATTCTGCAGAAAAGGGCTGTTGTATTTCCCAATTTAAAATCTGTGTGTGATGTATTATTTACTTATTATTATTATTATTATTAATTTTTTTTTGTAAATTACAGTTTTAAACTGAAGTTTACAGGTTGTTCTGTATTTTTTTTTTTTTTTTACATTTTTACTGTATATACATTTTTACTGAATTATTCTTACACCACAGCTGCCAGTTTTTGTCTGTAATGACAATTTTTTTGAACACAATGAGAAATATTAATAGAGATGCTTGCCCTCAAAAGTCCCAGTTATTATAGCTTGTACAATGAATCTAAGGATCAAATCCATATGACTTGAATGCATGTTACTACCTTAATTAACAATCCCAAACTTTTTTTTTTTTTTATCCCAACAGGTTCAGACCTCCAGGTTTGTTTATCAAAGAATGTAACATGCTGCACCAAGAAGATGGAGGAGCGTTACCAGGTGGCGGCACGAAGGGACATCCAGAACCTTCTCCAGACATCCAGCTCAAGTCTGAAGTTCCTCATCTCACGGAATGTGGCTGCTTTTCAAGGTTAGATCATTGATTTTTAGAGACTAGCACTGGTTTATTGTCTGCAACGTTCAACAAACGGTTCCTGAATTCTCTTACCTCATGTTTTGTGTTATTCTTTAGTTTATAAGCTTATCAGAAATCTGAAAGATCACTTGGACAGTTTGTCCTAAACCACTTTCTGCTTGGCAGGTTGCAGCGCTTTTGTTTGGTATGATGTCAGTTTGATTCCAGGCATTTTACTGTTGTACAGTAAAGCATTACCACTGTATACTTTTCCCTGAGACCCAAAACATGTGATTTAGTTCCCTGGTGGCTCTTCAAGGGCTTAATTATGCAGCTTTTCAGTACATTTCAGGTTGACCATTTGAGGTTTTTCAATTAATGGCTTCCTTGATGAGCTGTACACCAAGATGCTTGTTTTGAGGCCTTAATGAAACCCTTCACAGCTCCATAATGTCAGGTCACAGGAGCCTACGCACATTTGTGGAGGAGGGTATCCCTCATTTAAACCAAATAACAAACCTGGATAACCTGTAATCTCACATAAGTGCTGATGCAAGAAGATGCACCCATCCTGACAAAAACCTCTCTATGTCGTCTACCGCAAATTCTCAGCAGAGGCTCGCTCTCAGGTTTCACAAAGGTGGTTAGTCAGTCAGTGTGTAGCTAGAAGCTCATGATGAGTCGGTTCACTGTGAGTGTGTCGAGTTCTTGGATTAATGCAAATGTGCCTGGAGAGTGAAGATTAAGAGTCTCCATTACAGTAGAAGTGAAGTGTCACTTTTTATGCTGACGTTGAGAGTCATGTAGGTTTTTGTTTGAGTGAGGTGATGCTTCATAATATATCTTAATCAGCTGATACTGATAGTCGATCATTATTTTCATTGATAACCAGTACAATAGTCATAATTATAAATCTGTACTTGCCTACAAAAGGCAAATAAATACAGCAACAGCAAATAAAGAATTTCTTTTGACTGTGTTTTGATTGATCTGATCAATTTTTACACTCTGAACCCCAAAAAAGTCAGTCAAACCTATATGACGGAGGATTTTCTATGACGGAGGATTTTCTATGATTTTCTATTCTATGAAATGTATGTGTATGCATATATATATATATATATATATATATATATATATATATATATATATATATATATATATATATATATATATATATATATATATATCATCTGCTTCCAATATTAGCCCAATCTGATCAATGCTGAAAATGTAAAATTAGCCAATATAAATATGGTTACTGATATATTGTGCATCCCTATCTCAGTATGTGTACAGCTGTGCGTTTCATGCCATGTTTTCATATGTGTTTTAAGACAACAGCATTCAGTACAGTTCATAATGCTAAAATGATCTTGTTGACTTTCTTCATTTTTGCATTTCGCTTGCATTTCTGAGTTGTGACTGACAGTTCAAACGCAGGTGTAGACACGCTTCTGTTTACTGCCTACTTTGCTAGACAACATTAGTGTGAGAGTTTCCCTCACAATCGAGACTATATCATTAAACCAAACCTCTTGCATTATTTCTCTTGTGGTTTAGGGCCCTTTTTATCTCAATGCAAGACCTGTTATATCACATCATTTGGAAGAATGGTATTCAGGTGACAGTTACCATAGTACTCAAAAACATTTTGCACATTTTGTTGGGCGTAGACTCGGGGAGAGCCCTGACGGTGTCTAATCACAAGACTCATTTTATGAGATTAGGCCCATATTACAGGGCCCAGTCCCAGCCTCCTGCTGTCTAACTAGCTATTACCTCTGGCCTATGATACTGAACGCCGTTGTCTTAGAACAGATATGAAAACAAGGGATGAAACAAAGCTGTACACATACTGTTTGAGATAGGAATGAACAATATAATATTAACACTGATTTGATTATTTTTAATAATTAAGTTTAAATAAAAAATATATGTATAATTTAATTGTTTCATTTAATTCATTTATTCATTTCATGTATTGTTAGCAAAAACATGCCATTTTTGAGTGTTTCCCTTTAAATGCAAATGAGCTGCTGCTCCCAGCCCACTTTCCAAAAGAGGGCGGAGCTTTAATAGCTCGCGCTTCTGTTGCTCAACAACAACAAAGCTGGAGAATCTCACGCAGCCAAAATGACAATTTTCAGTAACTGTGTTCAGCCTTACATTGTTCAAACCGGAGTCGGACACTGATGGAGAGACTCAGGAAGAAGTTACAACTTAAAGAATGCATCTGGATGTTTCTGAATGGTTAGTGGATAAATGTATGTAGTTGCTGTGGAGTTAATTCAACTCATTGACTAGCATGTGCCGTCATGTTCAACTTTTGTGCAAATAGAGCGTTGAATTGACCCTCGTTTGTGAAGCAGTCCCACGTAAAATGATGGAATGGTAACAATACTCTATTACAACAACTCTCCCTCTTCTCCAAAGCAGCTCAACATGGCCTCAATCCCTTTGTTGCGTGTTCTCAGGGGCAGCGTTTGTGAAAATTTTAGGGTTAGTGATGTCTTAAACCGGGAAGAAGCTCGTTGTAGTCCCTACCAGTTGTTTGTTAAAGGATTCGTTCACTTTCAAATTAAAATTTCTTTACTCACCCTCAAGCCATCCTAGGTGTATATGACTCTCTTCTTTCTGATGAAAACAATCGGAGAAATATTGAAAATATCCTGACGCATCCAAGCTTTATAATGGCAGTGAATGGGGGTCATTCGTATGAGCTGCAGAAAGTGCTTCCATCCACATCAGTCCATCATAAATATGTACTCCACACGGCTCCGGGGGGTTAATAAAGGCCTTCTGAATTGAATCAATGCGTTTGTGTAAAAAAAATTCATATTTAAACAAGTTATGAAGTCAGATATCAAGCTTTCGCCAGACCACCTTCCATATTCAAGCTACGGAGAAAGTGTAAATTGGCGTTGCGTCAGTTAGACTTTTTCTATAAGTTGAATAGGGAAGGCATAGGACGTAGCATAAGCTTTGTGAACTGCAAGAGTTTTACACTTTCTTCGTATGTTGTATACAGAAGGCAGTTTGGCGAAAACTCGAAAACTCGTTTGGCGAAATTTGACTTCATAACTTGGCTATTGTATTGGTTATCAAAAAAAACAAAACAAAAAAAAACATCATTATTGGCTGATAAATCAGTGCATCCCTAATAAAAGTCATGCTTGAAGGGTTTTTTTTTTTTGGAAATCCTCCCCATCCTGTTTTTTATTTTTTTATTTACTTTTTCCATGTGTTCCATACTGTCTTTAAACAATGAACGTGCAATATAGTGCAGCGCTGCAGAAATTACAGTGACATCTTGTTTTACTTGCTTTGATTTTGGTGGTCCAGTGAAATGCGGGTTTGCTACCATTTTTATGAAGTTAGACAGAACCCATTATGATGCGGTTGGATTTTGAGGAACACATAGTTTTGTTTTTGAAACAAATAACCTTTTCCTAATTAAGCTTTAGTTTCTGTTGTAAATGTATTCAGTGTAGATGCTGGGAAGAGTAGATTGCTAAGAACTGGTCTTAAACCACTGGATACCACTGGAATTTAACCACAAGGTGATGGTCTGGTTACCTACAAGACTTGTTTACGTTTTAAACTGTGTTCTACTTCCCCATTGTAAACCAGGCAGTAGTGTGTGTACAGTGAGGATCGTTTGTTTGCACAATTGTTACTGAAGCTGTGTAAAATGTCCTCTATAAAGGTGTACTGTTTGTCCCTGTGTACCTGTTATTAAGAATATTACCCACCTGTTACCAACAACTCTTGCAAAACGTAACAATTAAACACATTTTCTCTCCTCCAAAAAAACAAACATCAATACACATTACAGAAATGATTTTTGGAAGGAAAATGTGCTATTTTCACAATATCTCTAAAATACCACTTTATTTGTCATATTGCATGGAGATTCATTGTGTGGTTGTTGTTTGTCGTCTTTTGAATTACTGGCTAAAAGTTTCAGATCTTTGAACAGTATTTTGTTCCAACCTGGTAAGATTAATAGTTGTGGTTGCCATGGAACGATGGCAAACCTCTCTCGGAGCGAAAGAGAGTGAAAGAAAGAGAGTTGACCGGCATCTCTCTCAGTGGGCAGCAGCATATTTGCACATCGTGCGGCTGACGTGAAGACCCTTTACGAGCAGAGGTTAAAGACAAACACACTCCTGTGGAGCCGAAGTCGCGGCCTCTCAGTTGGCTGAAGGTTGCTTGTTGAAAAGGCCGTCGGGTAGACATTTTCCACTTTTATTTTCGCCTTATTTATTTTTTCGCTTTCCCTACATTGCCAAATGACATCAAAGTGAGCTCTGCTTCAGTGGAGAGCTGATGCATTCGGCCGGTGATGCTGAAAACGGCAATCTGTTTCGAGACGGAGGCTGAGATAAGAGGGCAAGATGTTTTTCTTAAGAGTGCCTTAGTAGTGAGAGCGAAATTGCACCGTTGAGTGAGCAAAATACCTGGAAGCCACTTGTTGAAAGAGTATTCGAGTAGGCATATTTTTTAAAGTTGAAGGGGAAAAATTGGCAGAATTTGTGAAGAAGCCTCTGGCTTGTTCAGTTCGACTCAAAGCAAATCACTTTGAAAAGTGTGAATCATCATTTTGGGAGTTTGAGGATTTTTTTCGGCCAACGTTACTGAAAAGTTATTGATGTTTTGTGGTTTACTACCTCTGTAACATGTTGAATTGTGGAATTCCCTTAGTACCCACTGGAAAGATATAACAAACGAGGGCTTTTTAATCTCATTTTCCCTCTCTTAGAAAGCAAAAATATTGCACAGAGACTTGTAAGTTGCTTCCCTTGTGAAAAAGACCACATATCCCAGAAGAGATCTCTCGTACTGTCTCAATGTCTCGTACTCTACTCAGATTTGCAATCTGCAATCAAAATTAAGAGATCCCATTATGAACTCAAACCTTTCTGTTCATATTGTCCCATTAGCAAACAATCTGAGCTGACATCCACATTTATTTTAAAGGGCACCTATTATGCCCCTTTTTACAAGATGTAATATTGGCCTTGGGTGTCCCCAGAATGTATTTGTGAAGTTTCAGCACAAAATACCCCACAGCTAATTTATTATAACCATTTGAAAATGTCATTTTTGGGGCCTGTTTTAAAAAGAGCTGTTTTGGTGTGTACCACCTTAAATATAAATGAGCTGCATATCCCCGCCCTGCCTTTGGATGAGGGCGTAACTTGCATACCTATGGCAATAAACAGTTGGTAGAAGCAGAATGGCTGAGAGTGAGAGACCCGCTGTTTTGAATGGCATTCAGCCGTACATGTTTGAACCGGAATCAGACCCAGATGATGAAGAGACTCCGGCAGAAGAAACACAATTGAGAATGGAGCAGGACGTCTCTGAATGGTTATTTGATACATTTATGTACTTATAGAGTTTTAATCGCGTCCCCTTTGCAATTATGGATGTGCAACACACACACACACACACTGTGATAACGTTCGCGCATTTTTTTGAAACTACAAACACAAATACTGTGATAACGTTTGCTAAGTAAACATACACAGTTTTTAATACAATATCTTTAAAAAATATATATATACGTGTGGATACACACTATACAAACAAGGTTTAAATTATATACACAGACATTCTACGACGACGACAACAACTTTAGACGCATTTGTTATTGAATTGGCTGACATCGACTGAAATGACTATTTGCTCAAAAAACATTAAATACACTTACTTCTTCTGGAGGTGACGTTGGATCGCAAACAGTAGGCAACGATCCACACTTGAGGATTAACTTTGAAGCAAGACCTGCTTTGAATTGACCCTCGTTCTCAAAACAGTCAGTCAAAAAATGATTCGCGCAAACATAAACGTATTTTGGAATTTTGAGTGGCGCCTTTCCTTCGTAAATAAAATCCATCCACTGCGTTTTCAGTGGCTCTGATGTCGGAAGTAAGTGAAAACTACTATATTCATTATTACATCCCACAACAGAACACTTTCTTAGGAGACATTACCGGCTGTCGTTGAAACAATGGAGGATGGTTGACAGATCACCGAGGGCGAGGTCTATGCCAAAACCAGATTGTCAATCAAACCACGTGGGTGGGGCTTAGCGCAATTCTACGTCACAGTGAGAGCAATCTTAGAACAGGGCGTTCTGAGACAGTGCTTATAAATTATTGAGATTGTAAAAAAACCACTGGGTGGATTTTTCTCATTCTAGGGTGGTTTTGCTCACACACTGCCAACACACATTTATGGTCAAACACCATGTAAAAGTGAATTTTGCATAATAGGTGCCCTTTAAAGCTCTATTCACTCTTGAAAATAAAGGTTCTATAGTTGACATGGTTCCATGATGAACTTTTAACATCCATGGAACTTTTCTATTGCACAAAAGGCCCTTTATTGTGCTTCTTTAGAATATTAAAATGTTCTTCACACTAAGCAAAACAAACTAAAAAAAAAGTTTATTTTAAGAACTCTCCATTGAAAGGTTCTTTGGGGAACCAAAAATGGTTCTTCTATGGCATTGCTGTGAAAACCTTCCTTTGGAAGAGTGTACTCTTACAGTGTGTGTTTCTTTTTATTTCTCCTAATGAGGTTTAAACAGAGCTTAAGGCATTGTTAGGGTGGTTTCTTCAATGAGGTTACAAGGAGTTTTTATGATTTTCTGGTCTCTAGATATGAAGTGGTTCCCTCCACCAAGCTATCACTGCACAATTTAAAGATGACCTATTATGCCCTTTTACAAAGTCTTGATTTTGCTTTTGGGCAGGTTTTCATGTTGGAATGTTCAAAAAACACATTATTTTTCACATATTTGATATTGTTGCATCTCCTCTCTCCGTAGTCTGTCAGTAACACTCTGTTTAGTTCCTGTTTATATGAAGCCCCTCCTTCTGGAAAACGCGATGTACTCTGATTAATCGGCTGGATCAGTGTCGAAATTGTTCAGCCACTTCCTGCATGTTTGGGAAATGTCCGCCCCTTACCATAACCGCAAGTTTCAACACACTACTAACTAACTCAACCAGGCCCCGCCCCTTTATTTTGCGTATGCCTTGGGCAGGAATTATTTAAATGAGGAATACTGTGACGTGTCCGTTCCCAGAAGAAAACTCAAGACTACAATGGAGGCATTTCAGGGAGTTCAGAAACAAGGCACACTTATATAGAGAATAACTCCCTTTGGAGGGATTTTGTGCTTTGGAACTTTGCAGACATTTTTCATGTGCTCAAACAGCAACATTACACACTAAAGAAAATTAAGAAAAAATAAAAAAAATAAAAAAAAAAAAAAAATATATATATATATATATATATATATATATATATATATATATATATATATATATATATATATATATATATATATGTATGTATAGCATAATAGGTCCTCTTAAAGATATTATTTATGGTCTCAGCAATAATATTTGCTTTAGCCAACACTAGCAATAATTCAGTTCTGCAAATCATCCACTGATAACAAATTACATAAAATTACATGCACCAATGCAACAAATAATAATCTTAAACAAAAACAATTGCATTTAAAGTATGACTTATTCAAACTCCCTCTCATATTTTACAGTGATAGCCAAAGCTATCAGATGCAGATATCTTCATACTGTAATGCTGATGACAACTACAAGGACAAGACAGGGCAATTGGTAGTCGAAGGACCCCAGACCTAGCATAATTTAATAACAAATAACTCATACAGTCAGTGTTCATGTCACACTGGGGAGGACGAGTTGAAAGGAAGGACTAATGTGTCCATTTGTTATACATAAGCCCTGCAATTATGCATTTTTATTTGATACAGATGGAGACAAGGCCATGATTCATCACCCTCACCGTGACAGTGAAGAAAATTAAAACAGCACAAAACAGAGTCACTGCTTACAGATAGTCTATTGTGCAAATATAAAGACTTAGAGGAACTTCTCCAACAATAAAAACTACCCAAAAGACAGTTTTATAGCCCAGATGTTGTTCTTTCAGCTCAAGACTAAATGGAGCTCTCATTTGTTTAATAAGTTTTTTTTTTTTTTTTTTCTGTCATACATACGTTTTAGGAATTTTTCAAAACCCTTAGTATTAAACAACATGCATGAATGATTACTCAAAACCCTTCCTAAATCCTTCATAATGTATATATACACATTATAGTTTCTAGATTTATACATTTGACAGATTGCAACTGCTTGTAAAGAACTTGACATTAAACCAAAAGGTAGGAAAAAAGCATTCTTTTTAAATTGTGCATCTTGGACAACAGAATGAAAGATGCAAAGCCTGTCAATTTATTCAACTGTCACAGGCCGCTTTGAGCCCATAAAACACGTTATATGCATGACTTGTATTTCCGAATGTCTCCTGGTTAACTTGCATTGCGGTCCCTTAAATCCTCTTTGTGATTCAGGAAGTCGTCTTGGCAGGATCGAACGTCCCTCCGTGCTTTCCATGCTTATGTGGCCATAAGCATTTTCTGGGA
Source organism: Megalobrama amblycephala (assembly GCF_018812025.1). NCBI lineage: Eukaryota > Metazoa > Chordata > Actinopteri > Cypriniformes > Xenocyprididae > Megalobrama > Megalobrama amblycephala. The sequence goes on from NC_063050.1 coordinate 53,181,726, forward strand.
CTTTTTGACTGATTGTTCTCTATAGCAGGAAGATACAATGCCACGTGGGTGGTAGTGTACGCTGTGATGGGCTGAATTTAGAACATTTATGTCACAGATTGACATTCTCTGGAGACTGTTGAGGACGTAGTCAGAATTTCTTTATCCGATATTTTGGCCATGTTCACACTGTAAAGTTTCAGGAGTGACAACCGCATTTTAATATGTGAGTGAATCCCTTAATTTATCATTCTCACTCCAGAAATTGAGATTATTGACAGCATTCTGGTGTCTCGTGTCTTTGGTATCTACTATTTTTGACCAAAATAATATTTCAGTGACCAAAGACTTATGTAGCTGCAGCATGTGTGTGGTCTTAGAGTAATGAGTGATTTGACAAGACTGATTGGAAGAACTTGTTATACTGAATCTTGTTATTTTCAGGAATAATAAGCTAGGACATATAACTAGATTTTTAATTTTTTTTTTCCTAAAGCGAACTGTTGCATTTGATCATGTAGAACTGGCCAACACAGTGCCAGTTTAATCGTATATTCTAGGTCAGGGGGTTTTCAAACTGGGGTCCAAAAAGGAGTGAAAGGATTCCGTGGAAAGGTCTAGAGAAAAACTGTAAAAACAAAGATTAAAATAAGTATATAAAATAATTAGATTAAAATAAATAAATAAATAAATAAAAAATGTTTAAAATTAGTTATTAATCTGATTAAATTAGATTAAACTAATGTTGATTAACATAAATAAATAATTAAATAATTAAGTAAATAAATACATTTAACAGTACATTATAGTGAGAAAAACATCTAAAAGTCGCATCCAGAAGATAAAAACAACAACATCCCTGTTTTAAGTGACAATGGGATGCAAGTAGGGATGCACCAAAATGAAAATTCTGGGCCGAAACCGAAACCAAAAATTCTGGATGCGCTTGGTCGAAAACAAACCGAAAATGACTTTTTAAAAATAATTTTTCTTTTTTTTTCTTATTTTAAATTAGGCCTAATTTTTTCTGTAATTGCATTAATATTAGATTTTTTAATTAAATTATTTTATAATAATTTTCAGTAATTTTATTGGATCTAAATGTAAAAAAAAAATACCACACTTTTATTGAACGCAACGCAATAAAATTGGACAGAAAATTTATTAAAATATTAAATATCAATACATTTTTCTTTATTTAATTATATGCAACAGAATCAAATTTATTTAATCATTAAATTTATTTATAGTCTTATGGCGGCATATATTTTCGGCCTTTTTTCTCTTTTGACCAAAAACCGAAAATGCCATTTTCAGCCAATAATTTTCGGCGGCCAGAATTTCGGTGCATCTCTACATGCAAGTTTTTGAAAACAATTCAAATATTTTAACGTGTCATTCATATCTGTTGCACAAACAGCGCCATTTTTTTTTTTGATAGCAGATGATTTGATGTTCTTTCCCCATGCATATGTTCTTGCTCTCCTAACAGGACACCTGTGGCATTCTTGCATTAAGAGAATTACCGTCACGCCTTTTGCACGAAAAGTCCACAGCATTCCTCTCTCATGAACCTGCCCGTGATTTACTGTAGACTTCAGGCAAATGACCTAGACCAACCTCTCGATCCCCGACTGTTCACTAATCAGAACCTGTCGCTGGAGCGGGTAACAAAGGCAGCTTAATGAAAACAAAATGTCTCTGTTTGAGATGGCTTCCTGGTAAAGGACTCTGGTTAGAGGGCAAAGACATGCTTTTGTGCCATTACCTCTGCTGTGTGGTCTTCGGTGCCTCCTTTAGCTCATGAATCAGAGATTGATGCCGCACCAGACCAAGTGGCCCTCATGCCCTGCTGAAGTGCCATTCACCATCCACCCTATTCAAATTCCCCATTTCCTGTGGGCTTTGCACAATTTAGCATTTAGATATTGAAACCTGAACTTGGCTCATTCCGTGTCCCCTTAAGGGTTTTGAGCTGCAAATATTTGTCAAGTAAACAAATACTGGAAATGAGCAGATGTATGCGTATGGATGTTTTATTGTTTGTCGACAGGCTCTGAATTTCATTTGCTCCGTTAACTGGGAAATCTGTTGAAGAGCTCTTTTCACAAGATTAAAATCATAGAGTTGTCATTAATATTCTGGATAGGACGAGCATCCAGTCTGATTCTCTGTTTTGGTGATGAGATCATCATGCAATTGATTTGAAATCAAATGGTTTTGTACAGTATTAATGAAATTAGTTTAAAGCAGAGCAAAGCTGTGCATTTCAATTTGTCTAATCCTTGAACAGACAGTATCTGAATATTTTTACTTTTCCATGGAGTTGCATGGCAGGATACAGTTCTAAATGTGATGTGTCCTCATGGAAATGGACAGTGAACACATCATAACTCAAGAAGTGATCCATCTTGTAGTTATCACTGTAGATGCTGTTGAAGATGAGCCAAATTATGATTACATTGTTAGATTATCATTTTCTCTATTTATATACACTACTGTTCAAAAGTTTGGAGTCGGTAAGATGTTTTTAAAATGTTTTTGAAAAACATTTTTTCTGCTCACCAAAGCTGCATTTATTTATTTAATCAAAATATACAGTAAAAATAGGAATATTGTGAAATATTATAAATATATAATATATAAAATAATATATATCACGCCATTCATGTTCACATGGGAAAGCTATCTGATCATGAAATGCCAATTGTAAATATTAAGTTGTTTTTTTTCTATAAAATTATTTTCATTAATAAAAAAAATGTCGTTTTTATAGAATATTTTTTCACATAGATCAAACTTTGCATTTCATGCTTTTTAATTGTTTCATCTGTCATGTTGTTTTGATAGAATGAGATGATTGATTCCCAAATGATTATCAGCACACTAACATTAGCATGCACATAGCAAATCCCTTGGGCAGCAAAGCTATCGTGAATTTTCTAACATTGTTTCCAAAGGTTGATTGACACTATTGAAATGTTTAAAACTATACTTTATCTTCCACAAGGGAGCATAAGTGTTGTCAGATTCTACAAGCAAAGCAAATCATCATGTCTGAGGATATTAGTTAAGGATATTAATAGTACACATACTTGAGGATATAAATGCTTTTGTTTATTCAGCAGATTTCCAGTAATTTCTTATCAGCGCTGATCCATCAACAAAGCAATAAATCAGTGTACCATTGGAAAGCAGCACCGTTTTCACACAGTAATGTCAGTGTATGTCATGACTTGTATTCGGAGGGCCCCTTATAATACTCTTGTGTTTGTGTGTTTGGCTCACACCCCTTTCAGAGCCCCTTCTAATACCCCTGTTTAAGTGTATGTTGTTAAGTGTGGCTCACTCATTACTGCCACTTTTTTACCACAAACCAGACCTCTGCTGACAGGCTGCCGGGCCACAGACCCAAGTGTGAGACGCAGGAGAGGACGCACTTGCTTTTTGACAGGCATTGACCCCAGGGAAAAAAACCCAAAAAAAAACGCAGGCAGCATTCTTTCATAACGGATCTCTGACTGACCTGCTGATTGCTGGGAGAGTCTTACTTAAAGATCCAGGAAGAAATTGTGACATTTTCATGTTTTCTTCAGAGTTAAACATAGTTGCTAAGTGGTTGCTAGGATGTTGTTGGTTGTTGCAATGGTAGGGTGTTCTGTCTGGTTGGTTGGATGTTGTTAAGGGGATTCTTTGGAGTTTTGGGTGGTTACTATGAGGTTAATAAGGCAATGCTGGTTTAAAGAAATTCTAGGTGGTTGCTAAGGTGTTGCTTGGCAGTTGCAAAGGTTTTATGTGTAGTTGCCAGGGTATTCTGAGTGATTCTTGGATGTTGCTAGGGAGTTTTCGGTGGTTGCTATGATGTTACTAATGGGATGCTAGTTGGTTCCAGGAAGTTCTGTGTGGTTACTAAGGTGTTGTCATGCAGTTACTAGTGTTCTGGATGGTTGTTAGGGCGTTTACAGGAAAGTGCAAAGGTTTTGTGCATAGTTGCTAGAGCGTTTAGGGTGGTCAGCTAGGGCATTGCTATGCAATTGCTAGACAGTTTCCTGGGTGTTGCTAGGGAGTTTTTCTAGGTTGTTCTGGGTGGTTGCTTGGATGTTGCTAGGGAATTGTTGATGGTTGCTATTATATTACTTAGGTGATGCTAGTTGGTTTCAAGAAGATCTGAGTGGTTGCTAAGATTTTGCTATACAGTTACTAGTGTTCTGGATGGTTGCCAAGGCATTATCAGGAAAGTGCAAATGTTTTGTGCATAGTTGCTAGAGCATTCATGGTGGTTGTCAGCTAGGGCATTGCTATGCAATTGCTAGACAGTGTCCTGGGTGTTGCTAAGGTGTTGCTAGGGAGTTTTATAGGTTGTTCTGGGTGGTTACTTGGGTGTTGCTAGGGAGTTGTTGTTGGTGGCTATGATGTTATTAATGTGATGCTAGTTGGTTTCAAGAAGTTCTGAGTGGTTGCTAAGGTGTTGCTAAGGTGTTTGCTAAGGCATTATCAGGAAAGTGCTAATGTTTTGTGCATAGTTGCTAGAGCGTTCAGGGTGGTTGTCAGCTAGGGCATTGCTATGCGATTGCCAGACAGTTTCCTGGGTATTGCTAGGGAGTTTTTCTCGGGTGTTCTGGGTGGTTGCTTGGGTGTTACTAGAGAGTTTTGGGTGGTAGCTATGATGCTGCTAAGGTGGTTTCAAGAAGTTCTAGTGTTGCTAAAGCATTTCAAGGCAGTTGCAAAGGTGTTGTGTATTGTTACTAGGGTGTTCTTAGTGGTTGCTAGGGCATTGCTGTGTCAATGCTAGACAGTTTCCTGTATGTTCTAGTTTACTAGGGTGTTTCTAGTTTGTTGCTAGTGGTCTTGGATAGGCATATAAACTAAGAGACACTGTCAGGCTGAGTTTTATGTGCATTTGCCTGTCTGTGTCAGTGTGTTGAAACACAAGCTTTTCCATCGATTTAGAGCCCATAGACACAAATGAGGTGAAGGAGTCCAGACTGTTTTCAGCAGCCGCACAGTAAATGACAGGTTTCAGCAAAGACAGCATTCTTTTCCACTGAGAGAAAGAGAGAGAGAGAGAGACAGAGAAAGAGAGAGAGAGAGAGAGAGAGAGAGAGAGAGAGAGAGAGAGAGAGAGAGAGAGAAAGTGGAGCTTAGCATCTTGTACTTTGACATGCATGTCAGAAAAACATTGTATTAAACTGAGAGAGTTATACAAGTTCTTATGTCTTATTTTAATTTTTCTTTCAGAAATGCCTCATTACAGAACTAAGATGGGTTTCAGTGTGAAATTACTCTCTACAAAAACAATTCAGATGTTAAAGAGATCTCATCTGTGACTCTTATTTCCCATGCGTAATAAGCTGTCAGGAATTCCCGCTTTTGACTTCTTTCTTCTCTCTATATGAGTTCATGAATGGCTGCTTCAGGATTTCGCTCTTAAATAAACTCCCAACTGGGACGGCAAGCATAAATAGTAACACAGTGCTACTCCTGTGGTTTTATGTCTGAATGTGTCTGGCTTTAGCATCTTCAAAAGCAGGATATGGTTTGTGCAACTATCTAATCCCTTCCTCTTTGTCCCCGAAGACATTTGGCATAATGACCCCGTAATTATACCACAGGAAAACAAAAGAGACAAACTCTCTGGAAGCACAGCTGATTGTTTGCAAACATGGGAAGTGTCAGTAATTTAGGAAAGACTTGTGTTGCAAGTCTGGAATGTGAGCTGCTCGGATTAGAGTGGATTCCTGCGAATGAGAAAACAACGGCCCTCTTACTGCAAAAATGTAAACTCTTGAAGTTTTAAGTTACAAACAATGAAGTTCAAAATCCTAAATCATTTATGTTTCATTGAGCTCAGAATGAGATGTTTTTGTATCAGAGAAAAGTTCATAGACAGTTCAAAAGTTTGGGGTCAGTAAGTTTTTATTATTATTATTATTATTTTTTTTTTTTTTTATTCAGCATGGATGCATATTGATCAAAAGTGACAGTAAAGACATTTTAAAAGTTACAAAAGAAAAAAAAAAAATCTGTTCTTTTGAAATTTCTATTCATAAAAGAATCCTGAAAAAAATGTATCATGGTTTCCACAAAAATATTAAGTATATTATTAAGCATATGATACAACCCTTGGCTTTACTTGAAAATGGTGAACACCAGCATTTTAGTGCAGGGATTCAGAAGGCTTCTGAACACTACTTGAGAAAGAGAACGTGTCAGTAGCGTCACATGAATTAGTGTGATGTAGCATTTTTCTTGCTACATGTTAGAAAAAGTAGCTTGATAATAGAGATACTTGAAGCTATGACCAAAACATGTTGTTTTGTTTGTGGTATTGCTACTTTTTAGTTAGTTGCTCCACTACACTGACCTCAGCTTCTTTCTGCATCTCTCACAGGCTTGATTTTCTTATTTTCTTAAGATTGCCCCTGATGAACTTCTCTCTGCTGTCTCTTTCCAAATGCTATTTTGCTGAATGTTTATTTTAGAGTAAAAACTGCCATGAGAGTGAAGTACTGCCCTGGCGTACGTTCTTAAAACATCCATGATGCCTTGCTTTTTATATTTTCCAGTGAAATTAAGTCTAAGTCTAATGAATCTAACATTTATTTATTTCTTTTTTAAATGTATGCATTAAAGACGCATTTCTATGCAGGCTGAGGTCGTTAGGCACGCTAGCGTTGAATTGTATTAAATAAAGCACTTTGAGGGGCTGTTCACTGAAGAAGTCATCTGACAGGACAAACTCATGAACTTACTGCTTTCATCTTCATTCTCTGTGTCTCCTTTTGGCTAAATTAATTCTCATTGATCAAGTCCTCCGACGTTTTATCCTCTTCAGGTTCTGGGGTTTCCCCAGACTATTTTGTGGTTTGCTATAAAATGTGTGTGTGTCTCTTTAAAGGGAGAGAACCCATTATTTAAGGTCTATTATTGCTCCCATACTAACAGAGAAGTGCTCTTTATGACATGTCTGCCCAGCTATAGCATTTTATGTGGGTGTTTTATCGTCATTATATAAGGTCATTGCTCGCTCAGAGCCATCATTTACTCACCCTCATGTCATTTTAAACTCATATAGTTCGGTTTTGAGCTCTTTTGTGGGAGAAATGTTCCTTGGGATTACTGTCTTTCTTGCATTGGTATGATCATATATAAAACATTCTCCTCCTCTTGACCCCCTCTCTCTCTTTCGTTCTCTCTGTCGCTCTCCCTCTTGCTCTTTCTTGCCCTCTCTCTCTGGCTCCATTACTCAGATGCTTCCTCCAGGTCTTGGGCATATTGAAGATATAACGACATAATTGCTGTCGTATACCATTAGAGCATCCGGCCCTGAGTGACAGATGGATATTACTGAGCAATTACAGAGGAGCTCCGGGTCCTTCCTAACCTGTCCTGTGTTGATATTCTGATTGTCTAAACATTCCTGTGTTTTGCTCCACAGATTTTCAAGCCCTGATTTGTTTTTGCTGAAAGTCTTGTGATTTTTATAAATCTCAAAGTTTCTTTCTTTCTTTCTTTCTTTCTTTCTTTCTTTCTTTCTTTCTTTCTTTCTTTCTTTCTTTCTTTCTTTCTTTCTTTCTTTCTTTCTTTCTTTCTTTCTTTCTTTCTTTCTTTCTTTCTTTCTTTCTTCCTTCCTTCCTTCCTTCCTTTGTTCCTGTCATTGAAATGCATCCTGTCATCCTGTCACAAGTTTAACCTATTATATATATATATATATATATATATATATATATATATATTTTTTTTTTTTTTTTTTCTTAATTTCCAACAGTTTTAGCAATTAAACTTTTTTTTTTTTTTTTTGCCACACTAGTAACTGCATAACAACACCTTAGCAACCACACAGAACTTCTTAGAAACAACTAGCATCCCATTAGTAACATCATAGCAACCACCGAAAACTCCCTAGCAACACCCAAGCAACCACTTAGAACACCCTGGCAACTATGCATAAAAACTTTGCAACTGCCAAGCAACACCTTAGCAACCATCTAGAATTTCTTTCTTTTTTTTTTTTTTTTTTTTTTTAATCATGGTAGGACAGTAAGCAGACAGGAAGCGAAGTGGGATAGAGAGAGGGACAGGATCGGGAAAGGTCCAAAAACCGGGACTCGAACTCTGATTGCCTGAAGCGTAACAGCACTATATGTCGGCGTTCTGCCCACGAGGCTATCGAGGCACGAGGCTTTATATGAAATATAAAAGATGTCATTTCTAAAATATAGTTTAGATATATATATATATATATATATATATATATATATATATATATATATATATATATATATATATATATATATATATATATACTAGTGCATTTTCATTTTAAAATGCATAACTTTTGCTACGGTTACACCTGGCTTCCACACTACTCCGCAGTTTTCAACCCTCAAAAACTGAGACTTTTGAAACGCTGCAGACCCCATTTTAGTTTGAATACTCCAGGTCTGCGTTTCAGTGTATATGGCCCAGAATGGAGATTTTTGAAAATGAAGGCATGACTGCCCACATTCGCTCACTAAATAGGTCTTTCCTGATCATTGCATGTCCTTCCCTGTTTCATCAAGCCCCTATCATATGATCATTACGCTACCGGAACATGGCAATAACAGACCAGCCTCGATGGCCGTGTAAACAATAACATGGAGATGGAACTCCAAGCTTTGCTGACTTTGTTTTCCTATTTAGCTGCCATTGTGCAGTTAAACTCTGCATTTCATAATACTGTAGCAGCCTATACATGGGTTTCAAAGACGTCACTTCCGCTATGCCCGCCGCCATATTTGGGACCAGTCACAGCTGCGCGTCCTGTTTAAGTCTATGGTGACAGCAGCTACAAATACCAGAGGAAGGCCAACAAAACGCTCTCAGAAGGTTCACAACAAGTTTACAATATATCTGGGATATGTGGTGCTGTTAGCCGTTTCAACAGTCGTCAGAACTACAAATTTATTTGATTTATTTGAAAATATTGTGAATTCTAGTTGCTGTGTTTCGGCGTGTTGTTACAGGATGAACAAATTCACGACACCAGCTGACTACATTACTTAGTTCAAGTATGCGTGCATGATTTTGTGCAAATATAAGTTGTAATTTTATGTATATCTTGTATAAATATATATGAATTACCATATATAGGATGTGTCCCGTCGAGTTAATTAACCTTCTAGCAAAGCGCTTCAGTTTACGGGTGTTCATTCAGTGCGCGCAGCTCAAATAATAGTTATCAAAATGAGATGATTTGAGAAAAAAAATCTGTTATTGTTCATGATCCTTATTATTAATCAAACTATGTGTTGATGAAAATAATACTAGAACAATATAAGAGCTAGTTATTAAAAATAATGCATTCATTTTCTAAAAGAAATATTAAAGTTTTAATATTACTGTGTAGTAACGTTAAACATTTTAATGACTTAATCATTGCTGTTTGAGCTGCGCACGCTGAAGCTGAAGATAATAAAAAACCCATAAACTGAAAGTTAATTAACTCATCGGAACACATCCTATATAAAATAATCCAGATATTAATACAAAATAAAAATATTACAACTAGCATTTGCACAAAATCACGCACAGATGAACTTGAAGTAACGTCATTGAAACCCCGAAACACATAAAATAAGCCCAAATAATTCACAACGTTATTTTACAAATATATACGATTATAATATCATGTATAAGAAGAAGACAGTCCCAATCATATTAATGTTTTGTCTTACTTTTTGAGCGCTCGCGCTGAAGCTATAGATGGTCATCAGCTCTGTGGGTTATTTACCTCAACGAAACACATCCTTTATGAGAATAATCAGATATTTATACTTAATAAAATTAATAAGTTTTATCTGTACAAAATGACGCGAATGCACAAGTGAAGTTTGAACAAGTTATGTAATCAATGTAATCAAACTCAGTCGACGCGCTCTTACCACAACAACACGCTGAAACAACAACACAGAGAATTCACAACATTTTATTACAATAGTGTTCTCGTTATAATGTTATGTAAATGACAGTCCCAGCAGTTATTAATGTTGTGCATTGCTGTTTGGCTGCCAGTGGTGTGGTCCCTTCTAAATGAAGCCAATAATTCTGCCGATCTAACTACTTTGGGATCAAATAAATTTGTAGTTCTGACGACTGTTGAAACGGCTAACAGCACCACATATCCAAGATATATTATAAACTTGTTGTGAACCTTCTGAGAGTGTTTCGTTGGCCTTCCTCTGGTAATTGTAGCTGCTGTCACCATAGACTTTAACAGGGCGCGCAGCTGTGACCGGTCCCAAATATGGCGGCGATAGAATACAGTGACGTCACATGAAACCCATGTATATGCACAAGAAGCAAACTATTATTAGAGCAATCGGCAACAATCAGCAACCATTTACAGTTGTACGCGCATGCCCTAGCGCTAGTGTGGACATAGCCTAAGATGAACATATCCAGCCTCCTATACGTTCCTGGGAAGTTCCTCAAGAAAGTAAAAACATGCACTGGCATACATATCTTCTCTTCCCTGTCTTTATCCTTACGCAGTTGCCGCAGTAAGCACATTGAAGGCTTCCGTGTTTACGTCCGAATGCCAGATAAATATTGGCCAAAGCTGCACACATGATCAGCACGATGCATGCGTGTGATGCTGACGTGGGAGCCAGCCAATAATGAGGCAGCGTTCTGGCGTAGAACCTGGAAGAGCTGGACGTAAACAACATATGAAAATGACACAGAATAGAAGATATTATTGAATAAAGTTGTTATTTTTGTTTTGTTTTTTTGTGCACAAAAAGTATTCTCGTCGCTTTATAACATTAAGGTTGAAACATTGTAGTCACGTCAACTGTTTTATCGATGTCTTTAGTACCTTTCTGGACCTTGAAAGTGGTTGCTGTCTATGGAGTCATATACCTTTCGGATTTCATTAAAAATATCTTAATTTGTATTCTGAAGATGAACGAAGGTCTTAAGGGTGTGGAACGACATGAGTAATTAATGACAGAATTTTCATTTTGGGGTGAACTAACCCTTTAAGCTAATGAATATGGTCAAATAGAGTGAGTTATACATAGATTAATATGGACTTGCATAAGAGGTCAGAGGTTTTAAAGACAAGGTATGAGAATGACTATATAAATAGGATAGCAAATGATAATTAAAGAAACCTTAAGGCATAGCCTCGTGCTTCATTGGCCACCGACTGAGCATTCCTCTTTTTCATTGTTGCTCCGGCGCCATCTGGGAGCCGTAATACCCCTCAAAGCTGTAAGGAGTTTGAGTCTTTTTAATCATTTATCAAGATTCTCTTTGAACCTGTAAGCCTTTACTTTGGCTCTTGGACAAATCTTGGGTCATATCGCACTAAATCAGCCTTGCACTGCCTTTTTATGACTTCAGGGTAGACCTGTTTACAAATACAGTACACATGGTACACGCTTTATCACGGCGCACATGACCCTCTTCGTCAACAATACGATGCCATCAGCTTAATGCACAGAACAAATGTCCTGCATCTCACTATGAAGCTTTGAAGTTCACATGCTAAACAGATTCTGCTGTCAACAGAGCTGGGCTATTGTCCTGTACGGTGAATTATAAGGATGTAAGGGATTTAAAAAGGAAAGATAACATCTTCTGTTCATGTGTTTTTCACCAGAACATCATTCAGTAGAGCAGGAGCACCGCTGGCGTGCTGTTGTATGCTCCTTTATTTCAAGCCATTATGGCAGTAGTGACGTTTTCCTGCACATCACAGGGATGGTTTCGTGGGCATTTTTAATCTTATTTCAGAGGATTCTGTGATACATTGTTTGTGTCTATAGAATAAATTGGAAGTGGCTGATGACAGACACCTATTTTCCCATTTACATTTTCAATGTACTACAAAAAATCAAGCCACTTCCTTTTCCTTATCTGTAATCTTAAAAGGGACCTATTACACAATATCCATCAATCTATATCAATATCAATATAATTCCCCATAAATCAGAAGCAGTCTCTTCAAATGAGCTGATTCAGATTCTGCCCTACAACGACGTTATCGAAGGGAGATGCCCAGCCCACAGCCGGTGACGATCTGCCCTATTAGCATAGACACAGCCCTGAGTGAGAAGCACAGAGTCCGCCATTTCTGTATCCTCACTGTATCAGCTGGAGTTATACAATGTCTGCGCCAAAGAGGCATTACAAAAGTTGTGTTTTGGGATATACCAATGGACATACGAGTCTCCATAGACTCCTGCCATCAGAGTCACTGAGGACATCATGGTTAAATTTCATTTTTGAAGGAAATGTGCATTTGCACCAATCATTTTACACACACGAATATGATGCTGGTAGCACAATCTGATAGGTAGCTATCAAATTGTGCTACTTTACTGTTTTAATGGGGGGTAGCAAAATCTGAGCGAGTAGCACAAATCGTCAGAACACCTTCACAAACAAGGGTCTTTTCAACGCTGGGTTTTAACAAAGGTTGATTCTGAAAGATTGGTCAATACCAACACTTGGTGCTCAAACTTCATATCCAGAACTGATGCTGCCCTCATGTGATATCAGCATTATCGTAAACGAGTTTCCTAGTTAAAAATTGCACATGAACGCCCTTTCTGACATTTGTGGTGTGTGAGATTTTTCTGTTTTGTTGTTGCCGGTATGCCAGAGCATGAGTTCTTGAAACTCTGTCCTCTTCTGGAAAGGGGGCCAAGAGCAACAGCTCATTTGCATTTAAAGGGACACACTCAAAAACGGCACGTTTTCGCTCACACCCTGAAAGTGGCAATTTTAACATGCTATAATAAATGATCTGTGGGGTATTTTGAGCTAAAACTTATATTACATCTTGTATGGAAAAGGTACTGGTAGATTTCTGCCAGGATATTATCTGTTTTAGTGTGCATATTGACATTTTTAAATACTGCTGTTTATATGACATGCTTAAATTTATGCTAACATGCATAATGCAACAAGTTAACAGACTTAATATGCAATGAAAGTCATAAATAAAAGAATACATCAGATAAACAATGTATTCTTAGTTGTACATCAGATAATGTAGTATATTAAACATTAATGTAATTGCTATGCTATTAAACATTTTGTTGGGCCATGTTGTGGTGGATAAATATAGACTTCTGAATCGTTCTGACACAAGTTTAAATCCAACTTGATGGGTTTTAGCTGGTCATCCATTGTAGTTATACACCGATCAAGCTAGAGTACGTGTTATGATGACTAGTTTACAAGCTTATTCCAGTACCTGACCAGCATTACCCATCTAAAACCATCTTGGAATTGAAGTCGGTCTTGACTGATGTAAGATTATTATTGCATTTATTTCTTCACTAAGCTCATTTGCTAATCCAGACCAAAGCCACTAGATAATAGCATTAACATTTATACTTTTTGATGTTGTTTTTCTGCTTTGCAAGAAGATCATTTTTTTGGCATACAAGCATTACTGTTCACAGTCTCTGTAGGAGGGAGAGAGCAGAAGATTTTTTCCTGGCCTGATCCAGTGACAGATAATGTCATTATCTCTCATCTGAGAAGCATACCTGTGTGTTTGAGTTTGTTTATAGTGGACTGCAGAAGTCAAACATTGAGAGAGCTTTGAAACCTCTCAAGAGCTTTATTACAGGCTTTGTTTTTCTGTACTCGGTGAAGACCGGGCAGATTTCCACGTGGCTGAGTATGCTGATATGCATCCAATGAAACAGTGACCAGTCCAGTAGCATTATAACTGCCTACACATTCTCTGTGGTTTGTTACTTTTTTTTGGTCGTGTTTCCTTCAGTAACTTTGTTTGTCTTTGTTTGATATTCCTATGCTTCAGTAAAGTCATCATGAAGTCAAAATTGACCTTAATTTGAATATACATTATAAGGTCTTTTTGTAAATGATTCCTCCGTGCTTGTTATTCCAAAGAAAATTTCCTTTGCTTTCATTTCTTTTTAAAGAAATTGGTTTATGTTAACTTCACTGAAATGAATGTCACTAAACAAATATAGTTGGAAATGTTCAAATCAGTTCTGTTTTTGATTTTGGTTGTGTAAGATTAACTTTAAAAACAGAAAGATATAGTTGCATATTTGGAACTTCGGTTCTCCTGTGACCTCTAAACACTGTTTAACTATAGGAAACATTCCTAGATAAGAATTTGGATATCAAACAAACAACATAGGCACACTTAGGATCAGTTGACAGATATGGGAAAGGAGTTTGCAAACTGGCATTTCCCTGTCTTGAAGTTTAAAAAATGTAAGAAAACATGCTGTGTTTTAGTCTCACAAACTGTAACTTTTAAATAACTGAGGAAACCAAAGGAAGTCAGGAAGCCAATATGTTTTGATTTAGAGCCCTCTTAAAAAGGTTTCCATCGTGCAAAATGTTCTTTATAGTGAAAAAAGATTCTTCAGATTTTTATATATATATATATATATATATATATATATATATATATATATATATATATAGCAGCCGTCTATCAGGCGATCCGCATATCAGTTCATATATTAGGGATCCGCTGATAGACAGCTGCTTTTAAACGCTCCCATGTGTATCTGTGTATGCGCTCAGGGAAGAGCGTCAAAGATGTCTATTTACAACATGTTTTTGAAGCGTTGATAATTGTAGCCAGTCACAGACATATCTGTTGAGTGTGTGAATGCAATGGCCAATCAGAGATGTTTAAGAATCCGCTCAAAATGCTAGGGGGAAATGCTGGTATCGTCACATTTTTAAAATTTCAGTACTGACTTGGTACTGAAGTCGGTACTTTTGACAACACTAATAAGGATGCAATGGTAGGATTTTTTTGGGGGCCGATACCGATTTTAACAAACAATTATTGGCCTGTACCAATACTGATATTTGTCACTTCCTCTATTATTATTTTTAAGTTAAGTTGTTTTGTTTTGATCAAGTTTTAAATTAGCAAAGTTCAAAAATGCATACAATAAGTTATACTAGTTAATTTATTGCTGCATCATCAAATCAAATATCGGCCTTTTTCATGCTATAGCTGATATGCTGATTTTTGTAAAGTGATCAAAAAACAGCCCCTGCTGGTAGATGATGTAACTACACACTCTGGCTGTTAAAAGCATCTTTAGTATTACATTCAAAAGTGTATTTTGATGAAGTGCATTTGTCACTTTTACTTTGAGGTGGATGTTTATGGATCAGGTGATTATCAGGTATTATAGAACAAGCAGTATTTCAGTAGAAACCCCCATAAAGAGTTTTATCCTGTGGAGACAGTGGCTCCAATAGAATTGCAATATACAACACTCCTTTTCCTCTCTTTCCTCACCTGACTTTACCTTCTTTATGCCAGTGAGGTGAAAGCGTCCAGAAGTAACAAAAAAGGCATTTTGTGTTTGCCTGCTCTCTCTTTGACTCAACAGTGACTCATTTAGGCAGACCAGGTCAAAGCTACTGAGAGGGACATTCATACACACGCGCTGAAGATATTAGAGCCAGGGGAGTGTGTTTGATAGGTTAACAGCAGTCATGGTGGTGAGTGTATTTCACAACCATCCCTTACCAAATCAGCCTCGCCAAATTCATCCTGAGCTGTTTTTACAGCCCACACATCACAAGAAACCTCACACTCCGGCGAGGTTGTTTTCTCTGTTTTTCTTTCTCTTTTTTTTCTTGTCCATTGCAGAGGTGAGGTGTACATGCAAAGACTCTTTTCATTACCAAACAGAACGGTAACTGCAGTTCTATATACAAACCCGATTGCAAAAAAGTTGGGACACTGTACAAATTGTGAATAAAAAAGGAATGCAATAATTTACAAATCTCATAAACTTATATTTTATTCACAATAGAATATAGATAACATATCAAATGTTGAAAGTGAGACATTTTGAAATGTCATGCCAAATATTGGCTCATTTTGGATTTCATGAGAGCTACACATTCCAAAAAAGTTGGGACAGGTAGCAATAAGAGGTCGGAAAAGTTAAATGTACATATAAGGAAAAGCTGGAGGACCAATTTGCAACTTATTAGGTCAATTGGCAACATGATTGGGTATAAAAAGAGCCTCTCAGAGTGGCAGTGTCTCTCAGAAGTCAAGATGGGCAGAGGATCACCAATTCCCCCAATGCTGTGGCAAAAAATAGTGGAGCAATATCAGAAAGGAATTTCTCTGAGAAAAATTGCAAAGAGTTTGCAGTTATCATCATCTACAGAATCTGGAACAATCTCTGTGCGTAAGGGTCAAGGCCGGAAAACCATACTGGATGCCCGTGATCTTCGGGCCCTTAGATGGCACTGCATCACATAAAGGAATGCTACTGTAATGGAAATCACAACATGGGCTCAGGAATACTTCCAGAAAACATTGTCAGTGAACACAATCCACCGTGCCATTCGCCGTTGCCGGCTAAAACTCTATAGGTCAAAAAATAAGCCATATCTAAATATGATCCAGAAGCACAGGCATTTTCTCTGGGCCAAGGCTCATTTAAAATGGACTGTGGCAAAGTGGAAAACTGTTCTGTGGTCAGACAAATCAAAATTTGAAGTTCTTTTTGGAAAATTGGGACCATGTCATCCGGACTAAAGAGGACAAGGACAACCCAAGTTGTTATCAGTTCTCAGTTCAGCAGCCTGCATCTCTGATGGTATGGGGTTGCATGAGTGCGTGTGGCATGGGCAGCTTACACATCTGGAAAGGCACCATCAATGCTGAAAGGTATATCCAAGTTCTAGAACAACATATGCTCCCATCCAGACGTCGTCTCTTTCAGGGAAGACCTTGCATTTTCCAACATGACAATGCCAGACCACATATTGCATCAATTACAACATCATGGCTGCGTAGAAGAAGGATTCGGGTACTGAAATGGCCAGCCTGCAGTCCAGATCTTTCACCCACAGAAAACATTTGGCGCATCATAAAGATGAAGATGTGACAAAGAAGACCTAAGACAGTTGAGCAACTAGAAGCCTGTATTAGACAAGAATGGGACAACATTCCTATTCCTAAACTTGAGCAACTTGTCTCCTCAGTCCCCAGACGTTTGCAGACTGTTATAAAAAGAAGAGGGGATGCCACACAGTGGTAAACATGGCCTTGTCCCAACTTTTTTGAGATGTGTTGATGCCATGAAATTTAAAATCAACTTATTTTTCCCTTAAAATGATACATTTTCTCAGTTTAAACATTTGATATGTCATCTATGTTGTATTCTGAATAAAATATTGAAATTTGAAACTTCCACATCATTGCATTCTCTTTTTATTCACAATTTGTACAGTGTCCCAACTTCTTTGTAATAAGCCAAAACATTATGTCCACCTGCCTAATGCTATTGGTCCCCCGTGTGCTGCCAAAACAGTGCCGACCGGCAGAGGCTACTCTTCATCATGTTCCTCAAACCAATGTGTGCAGTGTGGGTGCATTATCCTGCTGAAAGAGGCCTCCAGAAAACACAATTTTCATGAAGGGGTGTACCTTATCTGCAACAATGTTTCGGCAAGTGGCATGTGCCAAATTTACATCCACACGAATGGCCGGACCCGGGGTTTCCTAGCAGAACATTTCCCAGAGCATCACACTCCCTCCACCAGCTTATCATCGTCCCACAGTGCATCCTGGTACCATCACTTCAGCTAAATTGTGATGTCCATGTGATGTAAAAGAAAATGGGACTCATCAGACCAAGCAACCTTCTTTCACTGCTCCATGGTCCATTTTCGACTTTTGCGAGCCCATTGTTGATGCTTTTGACAGTGGACAGGGGTCATCATAGGCACTCTGGTTGGGCTACTTAGCCCCATACCCAGCAGAGTGCGACGCAATGTGTGTTGTGACACATTCCTCCCATAAACATCATTACAATTTTGTGTGACTTGTGCCACAGTGGACCTTCTGCTGGCTCAGACCAGACAGGATAGCCTTCGTTGCCGTTGCGCATCAGTGAGCCTTAGGCGCCCAACACCCTGTCGCTGATTTGTGGTTTGTCCCTTCTTTGGACCACTGTTAGTAAATTCTCACCACTGCTGCCTGAGAGCAACACACATTTCAGAGATACTCTGACACAGTCACCTTGCCATAACAATTTGGCCCTTGTCAAAGTTGCTCAGATCTTTATTCCTGTCCATTTCTCCTGCATCCAACACATTTATTACAAGAACTGATTGTTTGCTTACCATCTAATCTACCAAGACCTACTTGTGCAATTTTCTAAGTCAAACTGATAAAATGGGCCAGAACACCTTAGAAACCTGCTAAAAACGCACTCAGAACACCTTCACAACGTTCAAGGGCCATTACATTTTTCCTGTATCTTTCTAGTGTGCTGTGGTCTTCTAGTATGCATGTGTTTCAGATGGCAGGGTCATTGCGGTCACTGCTCCTCTGCAGCAGCTCCAGGTATGGCTGGTATTTGTGTACAGCCGTGTTCTGCACTCAGACAGTCCCGCTCTGGCAGGATCGCTGTTTTTTTTGGACAGCAGGAGCAGCTTCTCTAAAGCGGGTGATAATGGAGATGTTTGCTCAGGCTTCCCTTTTTCTACTAAGCCGTCTCCAAAACCAACATAACCCTGAAAAAAATATACTAACCACTCACTACCAGTGATACACTCCCTCTTGGGGAGGAAATGGACATTTGGTGAATGGTTTGGAAAGCTGCACTTGTAGTGGAGACCTCAAGTAGATATCTTTTGGGTGAGAAGTCTCCTCAAACATCTGGGATAGAATTTAGCCAGATCTGTATGGGATCTCAAAGTAACCATCTTAAATTAGCAGGGCTGAATGACGATGAGGTAGAAGTGTTTTAAGGATGACATCATGTTCATAATCTATTTTACTTCTGCAATATGATGGAATTTAAAATCACATGTTTAATGAGGAGATTTTCTTTCGTGATTTTATAGTGACTGGGATGTTGGAGGATGAAAGTCAGGCTAACCATGAGCTTTTCCATCTATATCGGTAATAATCCAATGTTTTTCTTTCATTATTTGATGAATCGTTCACAAAGAGACCAGGAATGTGTCTTGAAAGGAAAAATAAATAAATAGTTTTTATTTTAATTTTTCATTATTTTATTGTTTTGTTTTGATTCATTTTTGATTAAATTTTTTATTATATTTAAAGGTGCCCTCGAATGAAAAATTGAATTTATCTTGGCATTGTTAAATAACAAGAGTTCAGTACATGGAAATGACATACAGTGAGTCTCAAACTCCATTGTTTCCTTCTTTTTATATAAATCTCATTTGTTTAAAAGACCTCCGAAGAACAGGCGAAACTCAACATAACACCGACTGTTACGTAACAGTCGGGGTGTACGCCCCCAATATTTGCATATGCCAGCCCACGTTTCCAACATTATAAAAGGCATTAGACAAGGGCAGCCAGTATTAACGTCTGAATCTGTGCACAACCAAATCATCAGACTAGGTAAGCAAGCAAGAACAATAGTGAAAAATGGCAGATGGAGCAATAATAACTGACATGATCCATGATAACATGATATTTTTAGTGATATTTGTAAACTGTCTTTCTAAATGTTTCATTAGCATGTTGCTAATGTACTGTTAAAGTTACCATCAGTTATTACTGTATTCACGGAGACAAGAGAGCCGTCGCTATTTTCATTTTTAAACACTTGCAGTCTGTATAATGCATAAACACAACTTCCTTCTTTATAAATCTCTCCAACAGAGTAGTATTAGCCGTTAGCCATGGAGCACTATCAAACTCATTCAAAATCAGAAGTAAACAATATAACAGTATACAATACTCACATAATCCGACGCATGCATGCCCCATGCATGACGAACACTTTGTAAAGATCCATTTTGAGGGTTAAATTAGCTGTGTGAACTTTGTTAAGGCACTGTTCAAGGCAAGCGCGAGCTCTGTGGGCGTGGACCACGGGATTTAAAGGGGCCGCAGCATAAAATTGGCTCGTTTATAATGATGCCCCAAAATAGGCAGTTAAAAAAAATTTATTAAAAAAAAAATATATGGGGTATTTTGATCTGAAACTTCACAGACACATTCAGGGGACACCTTAGACTTATATTACATCTTTTAAAAACATAATCTAGGGCACCTTTAATTATAGGCTATAGTTTAAATACTATATAATACTATATAATAAAAATTAAATAGTTTATTTTTCCCTACAGAAGACATGTTCACATTACTAGTTTCCTTGTCAGTGGGGTACAATATTGTTTGGACTCCACCATTCTTCAAAATACATTTTCATGTTCCATAGAAGAAAAAAAAAAATGACAGCAGGTTTGGAACAACATAAGTTTGATTAAATGGAATAATAAAAATAGGGTCAATTTTGATTTTCCCTTTGACTTTAAAGCCTTGATGTGTTTGGAGAACCATCTTAGTGCTTTTTAAGCTGGAAGAAAATCATCTACTTTTGCTTTAAAGAACCAAGGAGGACTTTGCTTTATCATAGTTAATGCCTATAACAAATATATAAGATATAAGTTCAAGAGTGTTTTTAATCTCCAAAGATGCATATACAGCCAAAATTAATTCTTGATAAGAAGTGGGCTCTTTGCTTTGACCTTTATTTATAAGACTTTAGGTTAATTCCCTCACAGTTCAAAATTCAGACGCAGACCCTAAATGACGCTGTCATTTAGCTCGAATGAGACCCCTCGTATTCAGACCGTCTTCATTGCCTTTAAATAGTTTATCTCCCCTCGCCTGTTTCTCTTCTCGGCTTAAGTGGGTTAGGCTAATTTAATTCTACTTGACTAGTGCTGTCAGATTGTTATATGTCCTTATTTTGTCCTTGTGAACGTTAGTACAATACTGTTTCTTCTCATGTATAACTTTGATGAATTGAGCTAATGTCTTACCTGAAAGATACCCTTAATTACGTTTGTCTCGATTCTCTTCATAGTGGCTCATGAGTGTCAGGGGTCTTTTGTACGGATATGACCCCATGGCTAAATTAGTTCTGTAAGAGCATCTGGATTGCGACATTAATCACATTTTCACATAAGTCATGCAAATAAAGCATTAATAACTAATGGCTTTTATTTAAAGGTGACCAGAGCAAAATGATTAAAGACCCTAGTGTTCAATAAATTTTTGTTTAGTAAATAATACATTTTAATGAAAGAGTGACTGGTGTTTGCTCACCATCCACAATGCCTAGGTGTTCTGGGTGGCTGCTGTTTGGTGTATTATGATTTTATTTTATTTTATTTTATTTTATTTTATTTTATTTTATTTTATTTTATTTTATTTTATTTTATTTTGTTTTATTTTATTATTTTATTTTTCATATAGAACACATACACAACTGTTTTCAACAACATTTTATATTTTTAAAAGCATATTTGAAAATATGCTTTTAAAAATATTACAACAAAATATCCGAGTTACTTTTTTTCGGCGTTGTGTGCGCTGTGTAAACATGGGTATTGTAGTTCTAGACTAAATGTGAGCATGCATTTACTCATCTCACTTGCACAAAAACAGATTCAGTGTTCTTAGAATATTATGCAAACTTGCATTAAATATGTTAACACAAATATACTTTATGTATTTAATCTCACTTTAATTACCGATGTCTTTGCTGCTGACCTCAGATGATCCAATTCACCACACAAATAAGCAAAAATTGCTTTAGATAAACATCACATTTGCATTTCATTTTTTTTTTTTTTTTTATTGATGAAGAGTGTTGAACATTTTTTCTCCTGCGGCCCATTCTTCTGTGATCCAGAATAGCACAGCTGAAAGGTTTGTTTGAGCTGCGCCCTCTACTGTACAGGTGTGGACTTGCATTTCCTTCAGCCTGAGGCCTATTCATTTCACTTTTCATGTGAAATGGCCTTTTTATTTGCCAAAAATAGAACCTTTTTTGTTGTTTTTATAAACAAACAAGCCAAGCCCAGATGAGGAAAAAGTAATGCAAACATAACGCATTGCTTGCCATAAAAAGTAACTAATGCAATCAGTTACTTTTTTAGGAAGTAACACAATATTGTAGCACATTACTTTTAAAAGTAACGTTCCGCAACACTGGTAGTTGCTTTGCAAAATTTCTTAAAAATGTAAAACTGGACTGTACACTAGCTTGCAATGAATTGGCCAAGCATTCACGTCTGCATTTGCATTCTTACATACAGTATATTTCTATCCTTACTGTGGTCTGAGTGTCTTAATACAGGTTCCAACCATCACTCACGCCTCCCCTGGGTCTCAGCAGTATCTCATGTCACTGGTGGCTTTTCTTGTGGTCTGAGGCCATTAAGATGATCTGAATCAAGCCAATAAGAGTCATCTTTATGTTTTTCAACCTCGAAGATGGCCAGGTGGCACAAGAATCGCTTTGAACTCTCTCTAAATGCAGCTCCGTGTAACAATGAGGGGCCTCCCTTGGAGCTCTGGACTCTTTCAGCGCGGATTAGGCAGTCCCGGTACAAGCGGCGAATCACAGAACGACGTTATAAATGGACATGGAGATTGGCACAACCAAAGTGGCATTGTGACAGGCGGCACGTCTAGTCTCACAGTGAGTGAAGAAAAAGAAAGGAGAATAGACACTATTGTCTCCTCGCTCTTCTATTCTATCTTCAGTGTTTTAGGGGCAAAAAAATGGAAACAAGCTCAAGGCTTTTGGAAGGTGACACTAAAGCTCAGCATGTCTGGGCACAGCGCTCTTTGTTTGCCCGTTTTTGTGAGTCAGAAGTGCACCATATTTTTCTGTTTGTATCATATACTTGTGTTTGGTACTCATAGTCCAAGAGTTTCAGTCAAATGAAACATTAACTTCAAGAAATCATTTCAAACATGTTATATGTTGTAGTTTTAATACACTGGCACATTTGTTGTTTAAAAAAAATAAAATAAATAATAATAATTAAAAAAAAAATTAGAATATAATATATAATATATATATATATATATATATATATATATATATATATATATATATATACTGGCACATTTGTTGTTTAAAAATAAATAAATAATAATAATACCAAAAAAAAAAAAAAAAAAAAAAAAAAAATATATATATATATATACATATATATATATATATATATATATATATATATATTTTAATTTATTTTTTATGCAACTTAACATGGAATAATGACATTCTGGTAATTCTGAGCTATTTTCATACACCATGCATATTTTTATTTTTTATTTTATTTTGTGTTGCAGAAATATGTATGCCTATTATTGGGGAATCTGATTAATTAAATGCATCTTATTTGAACTTGATGGACATAAACCAAATTATATGATATTACAGTCAAGCAGTACATACTGTCGTTCCGCTGAGACCATGCCACGTAATGTCCAAAAACCATGGCATTACTATGGTACCATAGTGTTTTACGTGTACATGCAATCTCCTACAGTTGTAGATCACTTACATCCACACAAGTAGATTTATGCATTTGACTATGAAGTATGAGCAATGTGCTTCATATGGGGGAGATTTTCTACTTCATTTTTCAAACATGTTTTGACAATACCTCCACAATACGGTTATTTTTTCCAGTGACCCAACTGTAAGCAGAAGTTGTCAGAAATTAAGCCATCGCACGAGGCCAATCTCGCTTATCGAATTTCACAGCAGTATCGCCGCACAATCACGGCATTGATAGCTGTGAATTCCCCTCCCATCAGATGTCAAACCAAACAAGTATGAGACTAATTCACTCGTTTAACTCTTTTACTACCTTTATTCATTACAGCATGTTCTTTTTGGTTGTTAAAGCACCGTGTGTTGTGAGATCTGTGGGAAAGAAGTACCAAACTGGTAAACGGAGAAGCAAAAAGGTGAAATGGAGAGCAAAAGGAAACTTTTGCACAAGTCCTAATACCTCCTAAGGAAATTTAGTAGAAATATCTCTGGAGAGACAAAGTTGATACCTAAAGGTGAAGTATGTAGTTTCTGCGACACTAGTGGCATCTAGCGGAATTACAAAAAGCATATTTTCAAACAACCTTTCAAATACCCCTTTTGCACATCCACCTCCCCCTACGCAAACATCACAAAGAGCTCTTACAGATGCTTGTGAAGGCATGTTTCAACAGGTAAAATTTGGCTACTTTGAATAAAAGCAATACAGCTAAAAGTATTCCTATATGTCATGAGTAAACAACTGAGTATGCTAACACTCTGTCTAGAGCGAACACGAGCATCTCACTTATAACTTTGAAACTTTGACGGTCTAAATGCAGTGAATTTTGGCCTGTACTTCTGTAACCAGAGCTAAATGTCTATTCCCATGTAACACGTCAGTTGTGGTCCCACAGTGGCTAAAAAACACCCTCTGGCTCCGCCTGCTACTGTAGCCACGCCCCAAACTCTCGCTGTACAGTAGGTTGAGTTGGAAAGTGATTGACAGATCTGAGTGGACCACTCTCAATGTTTAGATGGTGCCTGTGAGGCTCAATGTTCACACTTTTGTGGGACATAAACCCATGAATGGCATAGTAATAGTAGTCTATAAACAATAAACTGGGTTTAAAGAATGTATTTTGACTAGGGGTGTACTGAGTTCTCATGAGATTTCTCGTCGAGTGAAAAGCTGTCTCACAGTATCGCCATGACGGAGCGTGAGGGTGAAATTAGCATAGAATATGCCACCGCTACATTTGCATTACATTACGATGCCCACCTCGGCACCACCTCCACTGTCGTTTTGCTTTTTTATAGAAATAAAAAGCATTTAATTCAGTTGGATAACGGTCGCTTCAGTTGTAAACTATTGTAAATGTCTGCTCTGCTCATCCAGCACGAGCTGCAGTCGCACACAGTTCAGCATTAATCACAGTTCATTGATCACGTGACAAAGTAAGGTGAGATGACTGACAAGACCATGGCGGATGATCCGTTGTGCAAATGTCTTATCTTGTAGAATCCGTGCGCAGCAGCACCTCTCCCTGTACACAGAGTATGTGCAATTGCAAATTCAAAAGCAAAAGTAAGCTCCCCATTGCTCGCAAATTAGACTACAATAGCCTGTCTTCCGCCTGTCTTAGGCTGGGCTGTGTAGTTGTAACCACCTCTTAGCTCTGAACTCTGTTTTGATCTCTGTTTGCACTTTGAATATTGAGAGAGTACTATTATAATGGTTGCATTGATTGTTTGCACTTGATTACAAAAAAAAAAAAACTGTGTTATTTTTTTTTTTGTTATCTAATTTGTGGAAAGGAGTTCAATTAGGAGGTCACACACAGCCTCAATCAGAAGTTCTGGAAGCTCATAATTCATGTATAGTATTCATGTGCAGTCATGAATTTTGTCAATCTCGTCTCGTCTTGTGAACTCAATCTCATGTCTAGTCTCGTCTCGTGAGCCAAGTGTCTCGTCAGACACCTAATTTTAACATAACAAAAAAAAAAAAAAAAAAAAACGTACATACCTCACCTTAAATAAAACTTTAAATGGGAACACTTCTCCTGAGAAAGAGCAGAGAAAGAGCAAACCTCTGAGCAATCAAATGTTTAGGTGTGTGTGGGTTTATCCATGGCTTGGCGCCTAGTTTTGGTGGTGGGCGAGAGCAGTGGCTGCTCGACCTCACTATGCTACACTCACAGGGCGCTAATTGATGCCAAACCGCTGATCTGTTATGATGGGAGAAAATCAATACTAACAATGATTTGATGCGATCATCCGTGGGCAGACATGACTAACACTCTTAAAAATAAAGGTTCCAAAATGGAGTTTTTGCACTGATGCCATAGAAGAACCATTTTGGGTTCCCCAAAGATCCTTTCAGTGAACAGTTCTTAAGAATAAAATGCTAATAATCTAAAGAACCTTTTTCCACTAAAGAAACTATTGTGAAATGTTAAGGCTCCATGGATGTTAAATATGTTGCCAATGAAGAACCTTTATTTAAGTATGTGGAGGTTTTTTCTCACCCAGAATGGCTCTTTGGTGTCTGTGAGGAATTTTATATACATAAGTTGCCAAAAGTAATGTCCAGAGAGGATATGTGTTTTTAATGACCCTTTAAGTTCAATTAAACCATCAAAATATGGAAGAAAAAAAAAAAAAAAAAGTGTTTTGTATGTGTATATGTTCATAATGTCTGGACAAAAATGATGCATGTTATGCAATTTGGCATGTTTCATTGTGTTATCACAAATAAAACACAACTATGCAATATGCTTACTAAATCTTAACTACAAAAGGTCAGTGGAGTACCGTAGACAAAATATTTAATAATTCACGTAAACATGGTTTAACCAAAAACCGACTTCAAAGCTTTTGTTTGTAAATATTTTATATGACATTACTCATTTGTAAATAACCAAATTAGGCAAGTGTTTATGCTATTTAACTAATTTGGGAAATGTTAAAATCTTCATGTGCAGGATTACTGAAAGCATGACATTGTACTGGGAATGCAATTCATTTTATTTGAAGTCAAGTTGTGAAATACAACAACATATTCTGAAGAAAATGTGCTTTTTGCCTTTGCTAGGGTATTATGGCTGTTGCTATGCAATAAAGTTCTGAGTGGTTGCTAGGGCGTTGCTAGGGAGTCCAATTAAGTCTCTGTGATATCCACCTGCTTTTTGGCCCAGTGGGTAAAAATGTTGCATTTGATCAATTGAGGTAACAGCACACATCAAGCCAACAAAACGCATGATTTGAGGAATCATTTATGTGTGGAGCATAAAGTTGTGAGTTATGCACCACAGTTTAATCTTAGATTTCTTCAGAATCTTGCCTGAGCACATAAGATTAAACATCCATGTTCATTAGTTATGCAAGCACATGCAACTCCCCCTGGTGGGCAAAATTGAATCCCTATGTTTCAATAATTAAAATATTTAAAAATATATATTTAATATTAAAATAATTAAAAATATTATGTTTTAAATATATTTAAAGTTAAGTTTTTCTCCAGTAACATTTATGCTTTTTTCTTTTTCTGTTTTAATTATTGTTATTATTATTATTATTATTATTATATTCTTTAGTTTTTTTCATACTGAAACATTTTGGTAAACTAATCATCCATCCATCCATCCATCCATCAAACTTTTTCATTTCTTTCCATTTATACTTTGCTTATCCCATTTAATTTTTTTAAAATGCAAAGTTAATCAACCTTTAGCTAACTTAGCAAGTCCAAGACTATCCAACTTTTCTGCAAATACATTATTCGAAATATTTAATAATATATATTTTAATACAATAATATAAAATATTTGAAAACATATTTAAACGTGTTTATATTTTAAATTCTCCGTATTTTATTATTTTTTTTTTATTATTCTAATAACATTCATGCTTTTTTCCTGTTTTGTTTTTCTGTTTTAACATTTTTTTATCCTTCAGTATTTTCATACTGAATCATTTTGGTAAACTACTATGCTGTAACACTGACATTTGATCCTACCAGGGTTTGAATCATTTGCTTTGCCCACAGCTTCACTTATTGCAATTCATGCCTCATGTAAATCAGACACTGATGTAACTTAGCTTGTGAAAGAGCCTGTCCCAGACGTAACCCCAGCCCCTATAAAAGTGCCAACATGTACGCCATCCACTGCACTTAATAGGGGTGAAAGGTACCAGCATTTCATCATCAGACACATGTGAGTTTTTCACTCGACCAAATAAAACCCATGCCACCTTTCTGTTATCCTGTTCTTTTTGCACTTAAGTTAGGATTGCGGATTCCAAGCCAGCGGTGCTGATGTTTAAAGAGGTTGTGAAGGAAACTCTGTGCCAAGAGCTGCTCCTCTGCAGTCGTACCCTTGTGAGAGAAGCAAACAGAAACGTTGCCAGCGAACAAGCGTTGGTCCAACTCAAACAAACGTAGCAGGCGAGCCATACAAAGCGCCCTCTTACTTCACACTAGAGCTGTGGTTTCAGGTCAGGGGATTACAGAAGCCACCTTTAGTGACGCTTCATTAATCAGACCTTCGTAAAGCCCAGTCACGTATGCCATATAAGCTTGGCATTGCCAGTATGGGTTAATGTGAAGTGGCTGTATTTGGTGATGACATATTTATAAGCACAAGTTTTAAAGGATAATTTTAACATTTTAATTTGATCTCTTTAAAAAACAATTGCCCAAATTAGATGGGCCAAACTTTTAACATTCACATTTATATAGTAACGTAGTGCTGAAACCCATTTGAAATTGTTAAAATTTCCAAGGATCAGTGTTCTCCCCTAAAAGTGATCGGGCAGACCAGACCGTAAGTCGTAGAGACTTGCAACTTTGAGGGCTGGTGGTACTCACACCACACGCTACAGAGGTGAAAAGTACAAAATGACTCATAACTCCTAAACCGAGTGTTTTATATTAAGTGTCTTATATCATTGGAATCCTTGACTCAAGATGCTCGTTCTGGTAAACCTAGGTTTTTGGAGTCTGATTACCAATAATTATCAAAAAATAAAAAATAAAACATTGAGATTTCGATTCACGTTCCCTAAGGGCTGCCAAAACGTTTGATGTGGGTAGAGCCACTTTTTTACTAAAATGACTATAACTAGTGAACGGAATGTGACATTTGCACCAAACTCAGCACACCTATGTAAGGGCTCATTATGTGGACGCGTGAAAAAGAACTTTGCGACTGGCCACTTGGTGGCACTATAACAGCAAAAAAACAAACAAAACAAAACATGAAAATATAACTACTTCACCGTTAGACTGATCAACTTGGAAATTGGAATGCAGTGTCTTTGTCTGAAGTGTCAGAAAAGGTTAATGGAGGCCAATCGGAACAAAACTCGTTGGGCCTGTTTGACTCACGGCCCTAGAGGCCTGTGAGAAATTCGAAAGAAATTGGCCACCGGGGGGCGCCTTCAAATTTTACATATGTGAAATGAATTGTGTATCACCTGATTTTTTTTGCACAAGCCCATGAAGTACCACATGGTAGAACTCATCATTCTGAGCAACTTTGCCTCTAGGACCACCACTATCCATTGAATCGTTCGTTAAATATTGTAGATTATTTCAAAAACCAACTTTGGCGAACTAGTCCTAGGTATTTGGCTCAACCTTCATAAAACCACTTCGGCACAAACCTCGAGACTCTCTAGGTCAATAGTTATGAAAAAAATGTTTAACATTAGCCTTTGGATAGCTATAGTAGGGTCATTTAAAAAAAAAAAAAAAAGGCATGGCCATGTCTACCCAAAAGCCTATCGTTCCTAATCGAAAACTCAAAACTTCGCATCATTACATGAGCACATGCGGCACTTTTATAGAGATTGAACCATAGGTGGCGCTATAACTGTTTAAAAGCTTTAAAAAAACATATATTTCCTATGGTATACTGCCTGTATTGGCTGTAAATGGTCTTTTCCATTTATTGTTGAGATGGTTACAGGCTTGCTAAATGAAACTTAATACCTTTTTGTACATGTGCACAAAGGCCTTAAAGCGCTTGAACCCCGATAATTGCTGCTTGCAGCTATATTTGAATTTGAATTTAATTCAGAAACCTTTTCATTCTGTTTAGGCTTTTCTGAATTTGTTTAATTTTATAAATTCAAAGTTATTTGACTTATAGTTAACTTATGCAAGTTAAACACTATCCAACTTTTTCTGCAAACACATGTATTTACCAGAGTGTTGGAAATATCTGAAAATTAGGAGAACATCAGCAAGGCTCATGAATATTAATTAGGAAATGTAATGTTCTTCCAGTAGTTAACCCTAACTGATTTGCTTGCACTTTCATTCAGTATATTGCAGATGCAACCTTCTTGACCGAGGCTTCTGCTTGATCTTAAAACTGTTGTTTTATGTGGATGACTACAATTTTGAACAAAAAATATTTTATTTTGTAAAAAAAAAAAAAAAAAAACATTTAAAAAACAATGCAGTGATTTTATAATTAATTTATACATTTCTAAATAAAATAAATAAATAAATAATATATATATATATATATATATATATATATATATATATATATATATATATATATATATATATATTTATTTATTTATTTTTATTTCACACATTCTTTCCATAGCGATTCTCACCAGTTGCATGTACATAAGCATAGCTATTTCATATTACACCGTCATCTTCCCCGCCAACGTGACTTGAGACCACCTCAGAAACCTACTAGTCCTCTGAGCCATGCTGTGCCATGCCTCATAGCTGAATTAAATAATATGCTGTCATGGGTAAGTGGATTACTTAGCATTATTGAAAATGAGTAATGCTGCAATTATGGGTGGAGGGATGAGAATGGGGTCTGGGAAAGCCTTTTAGCAGCCGAGCAGATTCATACGAGAGGGAGGAGCTGCACCAAATAGGATGAAATGCATTCCTGATTGTGCTACGATGGACAAAGATGTCAGGCGAAACAGCTGCGAGAACAATGCGTCTCGGATAGGGCAGTACGTCACTATTACTAATTGAATGTTGTAGGACGCGTCCGCATGTGAAAGTGGTTGACTCGAGTTATTTATATTAAGAGTTGTAAAACAAGTTGTCGTAAAAAGAAAAGCCACAACAAGGACCGCCTGTCTGTAATGTTTACTTATTTCGACATTAAAGTCAACCAATCAAAATGAACCCTGCTTACAGACTTAATGCACATTCCTATCTTATTGTGAACAGTTTGTTGTGTACATTATTAAAACGAAAAGAAAAGTTTGTCTTTGTAATCTTTTATAGTCTTTAGTTTAATAATCCTAATTATAATAATACAAATAATAAACTTTATTTGTATAGCACCTTTCATACCAAAAAATGCAGCTCAAAATATGTTACAATGAACAGCATTACAATAAGCACAAGTACTCACCAACTGAAAATATCATAATATAAGATTAATAATGATGATAAAAGATAAAATTAGTATACATAAAATGAAATAAAAAAGTAAAAGTTAAAAAGGCTTTTTTTTTAGATTTCTTTTAGCTTGCTGGTTTCATTAATATTTGTTTTAGACTGATTGATTTTACCAATATTTCTTATTTTTCAACATATTAAGCTCCATTTTGACATTTAGTGGCTACATATATATATATATATATATATATATATATATATATATATATATATATATATATATATATATATATATAATTTGTAATAATATTTTATAATATAGAACAACTGTTCATAAGATATGTGCAAAGAAATATAATTAATGTTAAGATTTTTGTTATTTATTTATTTGTTTACACATTTAATACCCACTTTTCAGGATCTAGTCATTCATGATGCATAAAATCAAATCTCCTCCTATTTTTTCACATGGAAATGCATCAGATTACTGAGGTAAAATAGGTTGTAAATTGTGCTTTGTTGACTCAAATGTTATAAAACAAGTTTTCGGACAAAGAAAAAGCAATAGCCGAGCTCGTCTCTGTTATAGTGTCTGTTTCTTTTTCCGTTAAACCACAGGCCTGATCTTCAATAGTCTATTTGACTCTCTTTTAAAGAACTCCATGCTGTCACCTGTTGTTTGCAAATAAAAATCAAGTTTCCACCCCCCATTCCCCCCGTTCTATTTACAAAATGTCTTTATGTCCTTTAAACGTCCTCGTCATAGTAAGATAGCACTAACCTAGCTGGTTGCAAGGCCAAACAAACATCAAGTCAGCTGTCTGTATGAAAGCTCAGAGTAAAGATATTTGGTGTCTTTGCTGTGGTTCTGGCCTTTATCTGATGAACAATGCATTAGGGCAGCTCATGCAGTATTCATGCACGAGTCTGAGGCATTGATGCATTGTTCTTCTGGCTAAAGGCCACCTGTAAAGATCAGTCCCGTTTGGGACATGTACTCTGCATTAGAAAATCAGAAAAAAAGTATCTCTTGACAAAATGTATCACTCGACAAAATACATCTCTTAAGAGGCAGAACTAGAAGAACCAAAGCAGTTTTATGCTAAGCAGATGGCTAATTTGCAAGAGGCAGAAAACATATTTTATGTAAGCATGTCAATACAAATGCAAGCTTGATTTTATGCATCATTTTTATTTAGTAGTTAGGTATGTCAGCATTTTAACTAACCTGACTACCTGACTTGCCTGAAAGATTCACTCCACACTGGTCCATCAGTAGCTACTTTCACAAATTAACATGTCATCTCTTTTGTTATTTTGTAAATAAAAATGAATACTTTCATGTGTTCTCGGATGCAATATTATATCCTCCTCCCCTCATTTGCTAACCTTCAGCAAAGACACATAATACATAAAAGAGGTTAAACTCACACAATTCTGTTTCTTGATCCTGCCCCCATTTGCGGTTTGAAATATGTATAACTGCTGATGCCTGTCAAAAAACATCAAGGGATATTTAATGACTTGAAACCTCAGTAAGTCGTTATATGTTGTATAAAGCCTCTGAAGTTTGTAAGAGCTCATGTTGTAAGAATCCATAACTAAACTGTCAGTGAGAGTCTGTCTTGGAAATACTTAGATAATTAAAGTTCTGGTAGTAAAAAAAAAAAAAGATTGCAGTTGAATAACATTCTGATGATGAAAAGCTAAAGCTGTAATGAATTAATAATATATAATACATAAATGTATAAATATACTAGTACACACACACACACACATATATGTGTGTGTGTGTGTGTGTGTGTGTGTGTGTGTGTGTGTGTGTGTGTTAATATATATAATATATTAATCTTAATATATAAAATTAATATACATGCATATTACATATGGCACCACATGGAAGAGAAATGTCACAAGTAATTTCTTTACAGCAGATTACACCAGAAAGGTGAAGGCTACAAGAAGATCAGCAAAGCTTTACTTATCAGTCAGAATACTGTAGTAAAAGTGGTACAAAAATTTAAAAAAGATGGAACTGCAACCATCTCACAGAGATGTCCAGGTCGTCCACGGAAGGTAACACCTCGACAGGAGCGTCTTCTGATGAGAAGGGTTGAAGAAAACCGGCATGCAAGTTCACTGCAGTTATCTAAAGAAGTAGAAAGCCAAACTGGGATGACTATTTCCCGTGACACAATACACTGCAGAGGAATGGCATGCATGGGTGCCGTCCATGAAAGAAGCCTCTCCTAAAGACCAGGCACAAAAGAGCCCACCTACAGTTTGCCAGGGCCCATGCTGACAAAGATGAAGAATACTGGGACTCTATACTCTGGAGTGATGACACCAAGATAAATGTTTTTGGAACTGATGGCTTCAAAACTGTATGGCGTCGCAAAGGTGAGGAATACAAAGAAAAATGCATGGTGCCTACAGTGAAACATGGTGGTGTCAGTGTCCTTATGTGGGGCTGCATGAGTGCTGCTGGTGTCAGGGAGCTGCATTTCATTGATGGCATCATGAATTCACAGATGTACTGCTCTATACTGAAAGAGAAGATGCTACCATCCATTTCCAACATGACAATGATCCTAAACACAAATCTAAGGCCACTGTTGGATTTCTGAAGAAGAACAGGGTGAAAGTGATTCAGTGGTTCCTGATCTGAACCCAATCGAACACCTATGGGGAATTCTGAAGTTGTCTCTTCCATTCGCCAATCCACCGTGCCATTCGCCGTTGCCGGCTAAAACTCTTTAGGTCAAAAAAGAAGCCATATCTAAACATGATCCAGAAGCACAGGCATTTTCTCTGGACCAAGGCTCATTTAAAATGGACTGTGGCAAAGTGGAAAACTGTTCTGTGGTCAGACGAATCAAAATTTGAAGTTCTTTTTGGAAAACTGGGACCCCATGTCATCCGGACTAAAGAGGACAAGGACAACCCAAGTTGTTATCAGCGCTCAGTTCAGAAGCCTGCATCTCTGATGGTATGGGGTTGCATGAGTGCGTGTGGCATGGGCAGCTTACACATCTGGAAAGGCACCATCAATGCTGAAAGGTATATCCAAGTTCTAGAACAACATATACTTCCATCCAGACGTCATCTCTTTCAGGGAATTCAATTACAACATCATGGCTGCGTAGAAAGATCCGGGTACTGAAATGGCCAGCCTGCAGTCCAGCTCTTTCACCCATAGAAAACATTTGGCGCATCATAAAGAGGAAGATGCGACAAAGAAGACCTAAGACAGTTGAGCAACTAGAAGCCTGTATTAGACAAGAATGGGACAACATTCCTATTCCTAAACTTGAGCAACTTGTCTCCTCAGTCCCCAGACATTTGCAGACTGTTATAAAAAGAAGAGGGGATGCCACACAGTGGTAAACATGGCTTTGTTCCAACTTTTTTGAGATGTGTTGATACCATGAAAATTAAAATCAACTTATTTTTCCCTTAAAATGATACATTTTCTCAGTTTAAACATTTGATATGTCATCTATGTTGTATTCTGAATAAAATATTGAAATTTGAAACTTCCACATCATTGCATATATATAATAATATACCATAGCATTACACTACCACAAAAATGGCTTTAAAGCTACAATATATAGACTGTTACAAAACTTTTTATTTTAATTTATATAATATATAATAATTTTTATTTCATTGAGTCTTTAAATCAACCCCAAAATTCTTATTTAACAGTTAAAAGTTGGCAAACTTTAATTGCACAGTTGGATCATAAGTGATGCCAACTCTTAATTTGGCTCTGTATTTATATCGAACCACACAAAAAGAATAAGAATGCTGTTTAGTAAATAGTTGTGGCATTTTCCATGGCTCCCAGTGGACGAGTAATGAAAAATAGCTCTGTTATATTCACGCTTGAGGTGGTTCCTGCTGAAGTTGCTGAAACTCAGCATAACCTAGCCGTCCTTGAGTCTTTCTCATGGGTTTTTCTTGTCCAGCATCCCGCTATGAAGCATTCATATGTTTCCAATCTGAAGTGACACGAATCTCCTCTCCCTCCTGCCTTTCCTGTCCTCTATATGCTCCGAATGAAGGAAATGCCAGGGATTTACCCATTACCAATCACAGGTGTGCTCGCCACGCTCTCTTAATCTCAGTTCTGATGAGTTAGCTCTTTTGTCACGATTTGGTTTGATCTATCCCGTAATTCTTTGGGGGGCTCCCCGAGGCGTCCCCTCATGGAGACATCAGCAGAAAATGCTGGAGCCATCGGGCAGGCTCCGGGGCAAATGTTCAAGGTCTTTCAGACTTGGTTATCCTGCTGTCATGATAATAGTTTGCCTCCGGAAAGCGAACGGGTAAGATGAAGGCAAAGGATTGGATGGGGTCTATAGAATATATTCTGTTGTGTTGTTGATCATTCATGAAATATAACACTAAACAAAAAGTTCCATGTTTTTGGATATGTACCATTGTATAGAGTCCCTATGGTAATGGGAAACCTGAAAATAATGGGTAATTTTAAAACCTTTCATTCTTTCTTATGAAAGAATGAATGAACAAATGTCTACAATAAGGGAACCCACCTATTTTCTTGGAAAATGACCTGAAAAACTCATAAAAACTCTTTGGTCAAAGAGTGTGGGAAACTGTGGTACCTTTTTTAGGGTGGTCGCTTGAGGTTTTGACTCTGGATTATCCAGGAGCGCAGTGAATTTCTTGGAAATAGCCACTCACTGTGTCCTGCAGGTTTGGTTCTCCTTGACTACAGTGTGTAATGAGCCACTAAATGAGACAAATAGCCACGGCACATATAATGGGTTCTACTCTAGTCACCTCCTGTCAGGGAGTTCACTAATCTTCGTTTAGCTCCCAAAGACTTCAATCTTTATACCCACACATGCTCAGACATACTGTCTTTCTGTGGTCTAGTAAGAGGGATTAATTAACACTCTTTGGTAAACATCTACTGTGACCTCTCTCAACCAACCAGCACATAATCAGCTGTTTCTAATCCCTGTGAACCCTCAGTAGTCCACCAAGACCAAATTTATCGAATGCGTCTAATCCTCTCACACAAATCACTGCACGACACCTGCAGATTTTTGCTCTTTTTGTCTTTGACACCACAATCTCTAGAAGGGATACTAGTGTAGAGTAGCATTGAGAATCTATTGACCTGTGTTTCTCATGATGAAGCTGGTAATTCTTTCACCAAGCGAGGGGATCGAGTGCCTCTCTAGTGCTGAAGTGTGCTTGTGGGTTGTTATCAGTGGAGGTAAAATTACATGGACATCAAGGTCTCTGTTTGTACTGTATGTTTTCAGGGACGGAGATGCATTTGCTTTATTTAAATAATGTACTAGTATGATACTTATAGGGATAGTTCACCCAAAAATGAACATTCTGTCATCATTTACTCAAGTTGTTGCAAACCTGTGTGAATTTCTTTCTTCTGCTGAACACAAAATATTTTGAAGAATATTGGTAACCAAACAGTTGACTTCAATAGTATTTTTTTCCATACTAGAAGTCAATGGTCAACCTTTTTTTTTTTTTTTTTTCAAAATATCTTCTTTTGTGTTCAGCAGAAGAAAGAACTTCATGCAGGTTTAGAACAACTTAATGAACAACAAAATAATGACAGAATGTTTATTTTTGGGTGAACTATCCCTTTAAATAGTTCCTCAAAGTGTGCAGACTGAATTTGGTCAGTAAGATTTTTTAATATTTTTGAAATAAGTCTCTTTTGCTCACCAAGGTTGCATATATTTGGTCAAAATGGCTGTAAAAACAGTTTAAAATAGCTGTTTTCTATTGTAATATATTGTAAACTGTAATTTATTCCTGTGATCAAAGCTGAATTTTCAGCATAATTACGCCAGTCTTCAGTCACATGATCCTTCAGAAATCATTCAAATATGCTGATTTGCTTCTCAAGAAACATTTCTTTTTCATGTTTCATAAATTGAAAGTTCAAAAGAACAGGATTCATTTGAAATATAAATCTTTTGTATCATTATCAATGCCTTTACTGTCACTTTTGATCAATTCAATGCATCCTTGCTGAATAAAAGTATTAGTATGTTTAAAAAAATCTTACTGACATCAAACTTTGGAACAGTTGTATATTTCAAAGAAAAATCATTTTCAGAATTAAATAGATTGAGAATCCCTTGAAAGCCCTTGAGTTTTTAGAGCTAT
Source organism: Megalobrama amblycephala (assembly GCF_018812025.1). Classification (NCBI taxonomy): domain Eukaryota; kingdom Metazoa; phylum Chordata; class Actinopteri; order Cypriniformes; family Xenocyprididae; genus Megalobrama; species Megalobrama amblycephala. Next base: position 53,218,644 of record NC_063050.1, read on the forward strand.
TAAATTGAATAAGTTTACTGTTATTTTGTATTTTTTAGACTGGATAATTTGTAAAAGTTTTAGATTAAAATATATTAATCAGCATATATTCACAAAAATCACTTATGATATCCTCAAGCCACTACCATGGTCCAAAAAACAACCTGTTTTACGCCTTCAGATCTCTCTTTCTCTGCCCCAGCGCACTCTTTCTTTACACGTCTCTCCCTCATCACACACTTACACCACAACCCATGACAGGCACATGATGTGCTCGGCTCTCAGACAGACATATTTCTCTGTACAACAGTTTTAGGGCAACCTCTCCCCCTTCTGCTTGATTTGGCCCCAGTCACCCAGACCCATCTTACCCCGACACATCTCCATAACTTATCCAAAGCTGTAGTCAGACACTTATTATTTACATGCCAGCAATGTAATTTGTGCAAAACTACAATCGGGGTCCAACATTAACACTTGTCAAGTGCCAGGGAAAAAATGGATTCATTGAGTTACTGGCCGGGGTGCAAAGAAAGAATGATGGTCTGACCATCACCCTTAAATTTAATGAAAATTTTATTTTATTATTAATTAATTCATTAAAATCTCATTCAAGATCAAACATTATAGATAAAACATTGCGGTTTACTTAAAGCCTTTATGTATAATGCATTATAAAAATATGTTTAATGCATTATTATTCTTTGTAGTGCACCTTATAATGCATTGTATGATCTCATGAATAATTGTAACCACAGTTATGATATCTTTATAATGCATAATACATAAAGGCTTTAAGTTAAGTGTTACCAACATTGCTAACATTAAACAATGTAATTCATCTTGTTAGCATAATACTGTAAACCATATATATTATACTATCAATTTATAAATTGATTTATAAATTTATATATAATATAAGCAAAACATTTTTTTTTTTTTTCATTTTGTATACAATTTGTACATTCAATGTATAAATGTATAATACATAAAAAGTTAATTTCTTTATATATATCCAAGATGTTTTGGTATAATTTTACAGTATTTCCACTTCATTTTGCTGGTGTTAAGGAGAAGACACTGATAACCTGACTGATGTTCTGTTATTCTTCAGGTAGTTCTAGGGGTTTAAAAAAGAGCAGCAAAGATATTCCTGTAACTGAGGAAGTCCTGCTCCATCCACAGACAAAAAGAAATCCACAGGAAATTAGACGTCCTACCGCACTAAACCTGTAACATGGCATCAGGTTATTTCTGCATATCTGGCCCTTATTTCCGGCCTTCCTTGGTGAAGATCTGTGTTTGTACATTTTTTTTTTTTTTTTAGAATGGATCATTTATTTAAGTTATGCATTCAAATACATTAATCAGTATTTATTCACAAAGATATATCTGATACCCTCAAGTCACAGTTCTTTTACAAGAAACAGCAAACAGAATAAAACCAAACGCCATTAAACCGTACAATCGTTATGAGTAATTTCCATCATAATGTATCTGTGAGATACTGTTTTTTTTTACATCATATAAATGCATATGAATTAGCACTGAGTGTTTGGAGAACATGCACAAAGATGATTATGGGCATCATAAACAGAGATAATAGAGAATAATAAAAAAGACAGATGATCTCTCACTGTGCTCTAAGCTCTTTAAATGCAGAGATATGGAGAGCGCTTCAAGGCATCATTGCACCCTTGTATCTTCAAGCTCTCTCTGTCTTGTTATCCACTTTTTGTATTTCTCTCTCTCTCTCTTTCTGGACTGAGGAATCTCTTTAGATCTCTTTGCACACAGATAAAAAAGCATTTCATATTGGGCTTGCCTGTAGGAAGTGCCATTCTCTGCTCCACTGCTTTGAAAGAGTCTGGGACTCATTTCTTCTGTTAGATTTACACGCTCAAAGCGTGAACCAGAGAGAATATTGCAAGAATGCCACCAGTTTTATGACATTTTTATGCAAATGTCAAAGGTACACCACTGTTCAAAAGGTTGATTTAAAAAAAAAAAAAAAAAAAAAAAAAAATTAAAAGAGGTCTTTTCTGCACATTAAGGCTGCTTTTACTTGATAAAAATACTGTAATATTGTAAAATATTATTACAATTTAAAATATATTTTTCTATTTGAATCTATTTTAAAATGTAATTTATTCCTGTGATCAAAGCTGAATTTTCAGCAGCATTTCTCCAGTCTTCAGTGTCACATGATCCTTCAGAAATCATTCTAATATGCTGATTTGCTGCTCATGAAACATTTCTTCTTATCAATTTTGAAAACAGTTGTACTGCTTCATATTTTTGTGGAAACCATGATACATTTTTTTGTTTCAAAATTATTTGATTAATTTAAAGTTTAAAAAAAAACCTCAAACAGCATTTATATGAAAAGTTTTGTAACATTATACATCTTCACTGTCACTTTTGATCAATATAATGCATCCTTGCTAAATAAAAGTATGAATTTCTTTAAAATTCAACATAAAATCGAACAAGACTAAATTACCTTTATGAAGGATTTTCACGGGTTAAAAGTCAGGGACAAGAGCAAGTCAATAAAATCAACATACAATTCAGTTGAATAGTAGCAAATGCTACAAATAATAATAATAATAATAATAATAATAATGTTCTTTACATGAAATAAATGTATACAAAGTAAATAATAAACTTTCAATGTGTTTTCAATATTTATATAAATAATAAAAAATGTTGGCTGCACATCCATGATGCTAATCTCCTGTTTCACTACATCCCAAAGCTGCTCTATTAGATTGAGATCTGGTGACTGTGGAGGACATTTGAGTATAGTGAATTCATTGCCATGTTCAAGAAACCAGTTTGAGATGATTTGAGCTTTGTGAAATGGTGCGTTATCCTGCTGGAAGTAGCCATCAGAAGATGGGTTCATTGTGGTCATAAAGGGATGTACATGGTCAGGAACAATACTCAGGTAGGTTGTGGTATTCATTTGGTACTAAGAGGCCCAAAGTGTGCCAATAAAATATCCCACACACCACCAGCAGCAGCAGTAGCCTGAAGCGTTGATACAAGGCAGGATGGATCCATGCTTTCATGTTGTTTACACCAAATTCTGACCCTACCATCTGAATGTCGCAGCAGAAATCCAGACTCATCAGACCAGGCAACATTTTTCCAGTCTTCCATTGTTCAATTTTGGTAAACCTGTGCAAATTGTAGCCTCAGTTTGCTGTTCTTAGCCGACAGGAGTGGCACCGGTGTGTCTTCTGCTGCTGTAGCTCATCTGCTTCAAGGTTGGACATATTGTGTGTTCAGAGATGCTCTTCTGCAGACCTCGGTTGTAACAAGTGTTTATTTGAGTTACTGTTGCCTTTCTATCAGCTCAAACCAGTCTGGCCATTCTCCTCTGAACTCTAGCATCAACAAGGCATTTTTCCCCACATTCTCTGTAAACCCTAGAGATGGTTTTGCATGAAAACCCCATAGAGACTCAGACGAGCTTGTCTAGCACCAACAACCATGCCACATTCAAAGTCACTTAAATCACCTTTCTTCTTAATTGTGATGCTCAGTTTGAACTTCAGCAGGTCATCTTGACCATGTCTACATGCCATAATGCACTGAGTTGCTGCCATGTGACTGGCTGATTAGATATTTGCATTAATGAGCAGTTGAATAGGTGTACCTAATAAAGTGGCTGAGGAGTGTATATTAAACAATTTAAAAGGACAAACTTGTATAGCATGCTTTATTAATTCTAGACATTGAAAGTCAACATGAAATCAAACAAGACTTCATCATGTTATTTCAAACTTTTTTTTTTATGTAATAACTTTCCTTTGAACCATCTCTTGAACCATTTTCTTTGTCTTTCTTCCAGAAACCGTGGACTCCCTGGTCCGTCAGGCAGAAAACCACACTCACACTGTCCTCCTCCACACGTACCGTGACCTGGCCAGTCATGCGGCGGCTCCCGTCGGGGAGTTTTTCACGGACGTGGGGCTTTTCGTTTTGGGCTCCGAGCTCAGTCTGGAAGAAGCTTCACAGCGCTTTTTTGACGCCCTCTTCCCTCTTGTTTATGAGCAACTGGTCGAGCCCGGTCTCTCGCGCTTGTCTCCACCGTATGCCGAGTGCGTCCGTGCGGCCTGTCGGGATCTGGCGCCGTACGGCGGAGCCCCGGGCCGCCTCGCCGCACACATCTCCCGTGCCTCGTTGCCTGGCCGGGTGTTTCTGCAGGCGCTCCACTTGGGCATCGAGGTCATCAACACCACCGACCATATTCAGCTCAGCCGTGAATGCAGACGTAGCCTGCTGAGGATGAGCTACTGTCCACACTGCCAGGGTCTGACCAGCAGCAAGCCCTGCATGGGCTACTGCCTCAACGTGGTCCGAGGGTGTCTCGCCAGCCTGGCTGAAGTGGACGCCCATTGGAGGGAGTTTGTGCGATCATTAGAGAACCTCTCTACCCGCATGCACGGGGAACAAGACCTGGAGCAAGTGCTTCTGGGAGTTCACGGGCTGGTGAGAGACGCAGTGGCCCATGCACAGAGGAACGGACCCCGGCTTTCTGCTCAGGTATTTGTGATGTGGTTGAAAAAAGGCTGGTAATCAGAAGGTTGTAAGATCCTAATTGATCATGCGTAAGTCATCTGTACTGATATTGAGCTAATGAGTTGACTCCAGATTGCTCATGGTCAAATATCCCTTATCAAATGAACTTGCTTTGGATAAAAGCATCAGCTGTTGTCATTTAGATATTATATTCTTTGATGCAAAGAAGTCTTTTAATGTTGGGAATATTTGCATTTACACTTATGCATTTGGGAGATGCTTTTATTCAAAGTATAGAAAATAACTTTACAAAGCCCCCCACAACAATCATCATAGTTTTAAATATCTGATCATTTTAGTCCTCAGAAAAACCCTCTTTAAGTTGTAAGTGATTTTGTCTGGTATAAATTGATGCATTGGGCAGTTACTAGGAGTGTAACGGTGCACAGAAATCATGATTCGGTACGTACCTCTGTTTTGGGGTCACGGTTCGATATGAGTTCAGTACAACAGGAAAAAGCATCAAATCCCCAATGCTAGGTTTCTTTTCATTTCTTTTGAACAGACAGTAGTGCAAATGTTTGTTCCAGATAGGGGCATTTAGTCCCCCCCTGAGGTAGTTGGTACAGTACAGCCTCCATTAGTGTATTGAGCACTTCCAGTTTTCATGAAATGAATATTCCATCACTGGACTGTAGTAGTGAGACTTCCATGACACAAATTGGCACAATGCCAAATGATTTTGTCTCGTTATAACAGTGGAAACAAGCATACAGATAAGGGTAAGACATCATTATAAACTGTAAAGGGTCGCTTACACACATTTATTGTGTACACAAATAAACAAAACATTGTGCTTTTGTAAAATAAAGAAAACAAACAGGATGCCGCTTTCTGCCGTCCCAGTTTCCCTTCTGTGAAGTTTGTGGAACGTGTCACAAAAATTAATCGAAACTCAGTGAATAGCAAGCTCTTGCGTGCCATCTGAACTCTTGTTTTGGGTTAGTGCATAGATTGTCTCTTCTTCTTGTGGTGGTTAGCAAATAGTGTTGCAGCATTGCTCGCCCCCTTCTGGATTGGAGTGTGGATCTTTTGTGACTGACTGTATTCGTCATCTGAATGTATGCACCGAACCATGAAAATCGTACCATTCGTACCCCTACCAGTTACACACACACATATATATATATATATATATATATATATTTAATTTAGTCAACAAAATCCTGAAGATTCAATGTTCATTTACTTTTTTGGCTGTGGCACATCCAAATGACTTGCATTCACAATTAGGTAAACATTAAACCTAAACACCGGCCTTTGCATTTTAGCAGTTTTCATGCCTTGAAAATTCTTCAAGCAGCGTCTTAAAACCCATCATGTAACTACTGCTTGGACGGCATGGAATGCGGTACGGTCTGAACATAAGTTGCAGTCGCAGTCACACATGCCATGCTGCAGCCAGAGAGCCCAGAACATTCTCAAAATACTCTTGGTGTGGGCAGCTGCAGCGGCACGGCTGACCACGCTGATGTGTTCTGGCCGCCTTCAAATTGAATTTGCCTGAAATCATAGTGGGCTTCTGTGGGATCCAGTAAACATGTTTTCAGATCGTGTTGTGCTGTGTTGAAATGTGACGGTTTGCAGACAGTGTATGTGTGAGTGTGTGTGCAAATAGAAATAAGACTATAAACCGCATTGCTTTGTCAGCTAATGGGTGACACATGATCTGTAAGGGTCAGGGTGTGGAACTGGATCAGAATCAAGTCTCTAATAAGGTGTTGTCATTGGTTAGGGTCAGTGTGAGGCATCATGGCTAGTATTAGACCAGTAAAAACGGCTTATATGACCTGTTTACGTCTAAACCATCCCAGTTGTTCTGGAGGAATGAGAATCTTCATAAAATGCAACAAATGCCCATTAGTGTCTGTTTAGTCTCACATTGTGTTTTGAGACTAAACAACACAGCCATGTGGTAATGCCTATTTTTATACCTAAATACGTGAGAATAGAAAAGTTACTCATCTCATTTGATTACTTCTCTTTGTATTTGGAACTTATATATATATATATATAATTAAAAAAAATTAACTATTAATAATAGTTTATATATAATATTTTAAAAAAACTGCTTAAAATAATTTAATATTATTATATTTAATATTGATATTAATGTGATTCATATTTTGTATAATAATATTTTGAAAAATAAAATATGTAATTTTAATAAAATAAATACAGTATAAACTGGTCTTTGTATATAGAGTAATATGCATAATATATTATTATATTTATTATTTAAGACCTACAGTCAAAACTTATTCAGACACTAGATATAATTTTTTTTATTTTTTACTAGTGGGTGCAGGACACTATAGTTCATTTATGTAAGTGAGGATAGCAAAATAAAGTAAACTTTGACATATTATACCAAAAAAAATTTCATACAGTGGACTACCAGTAAAATTGATTATTCAGACACTTTGACTTTGACTTGACCATGTTTTGCTTAAGTGTTATCTGACATTATCAAGATTATTATTTTTTTTAACTCTGTTCAGTTTAACTTTGGCTTCTTGTTATTTTATTTAAATATTTTATTACAATGTTTTTTTTTTGATAATGTGAGAAATATTGAAGGTGTAGTATATAGTTTGTTTTGACTATAAATATTTATATATATATATATATATATATATATATATATATATGTGTGTGTGTGTGTGTGTGTGTGTGTGTGTATATTCTGACTGCATTCTATAAACAACTTTGTTTGCCTCATAAAAACCTGCACATCTCAACAGTCAGATCTGGTAGTTTCTAAGAACTCTGCATCAGATGGTGCAGATCTGCATTTTTGTCTGCAAACCAGACAATCTGTCTGGCAACAATTGATGTGATGCAGAGACTACTGACTGACTCATCAACTGTTTATGGATATATTGACTCATTTACTGAGTCACGTTTGTTCTTTTCAAAATTTCCACATCTTTACTTTGAAATCTCACTTTGTAGTCAATGAATCGCTCTATATTCCTCTTACTTTTACAGTCCTGCCCCAGATCATCATAGAGAAAATGCAGGAAGGGTCTCAAAGTAGACTTCTTTCAGATGCAAAAACTGTTGTCGTGTCTTAAAAAACAGCATCACCTAGTGGCCGATTGTGCTACTACAGGCACATCGACCCCTTTTGACCTGAAAAAAGTGCAAGTTTTAACCTTCTGGTTACCAGCCCTGAGCTTTAGCCGCTATTAAATACCTGTGGATATGTTAGTAATCGTGACAGTCTGTGTTTAAATTATGCAGGTGCACAAGGTGTGCGGTCACCCCAGCAGACAGCCGGAGCAGGTGGGCAGCGTTCAGCATGGCAGCGGCGCACGAGACTCCATTCCTCTGAAAGGAGCGGTCAGAAACGGAGAGGACAGCCTCAGCAACTGGAGGAAGTATGTCTGCAAATCACATTTGCAATTACATCAACACACTGTATATGTACTTATACACAGTCCAAACTTTGTACTTATCAAATCATTTTTTTTGTTTTATTATGATTATTTTCACAATTTAGAATTAAATTAAATTAATCAAAACCATGAAATTACAGGGATAATTGTTATTATATAGTGACCATAACTAAACATAACTACACAAATATCATTGGATTTTATAATTTTTTGAAAACATGTATTAATATCATTAATATTAAATATTATGTATATATATATATATATATATATATATATATATATATATATATATATATATATATATATATATATATATATTCTATCTCCCATATAAATATATAATACAGTATAAATTGGACTTTGTACATACATGATGAATAAGAATATTTTACATGCTAATACATTATAATTTTGTATAATAGTATAATAGTATTTTGTAAACATGTCTTAATAATAATAATAATAATAATAATAATAATAATAATAATAATACCGTTTGTTTTTAAACCCAAAGGGGGGAAAAACCTTTTAATAAAATAAATGCTGTATAAATGGGTATTTATTTATACATATATAATTTATAGTTATATTTTAAATATTTTATTTGCTTATAATATTTTATATATTTCTATTATAATATTTTATAATAATAATATAAAATTTTGAATGTATAATATCTTTTAATATTAATAACATTAATATTAAATATTATGTGACATCTAACTGTATAATATTTTAATTAATAAAAAATATTAATTATTGTTGTGTATCAAGGGGATACAAGATATTCAAAATACAAATGAAAATATTTGTAGGTGTTTTTGTAAACACATGCTGTAAGTAAGTGAATTGAATTGTTAGTGATATGTTATTTATATGTTATTTATAGATGAACTATTATAGTGCATAAGATATTATGTCCATGACAACTTAATTGGAAGATCTTTTTTATGGAAGTTCTTGAAGCTGCATGAGCATTGAAAAGCTGTGTTAGTGCGCCATCTACTGGACAGACAATGAAACAAACTCATCTCTGTCTCTCCAGAGACTTCATCAGCAGTCTGCGTCTGTACTTTACGTTCTACGGTGGCCTGGCGGACATGCTGTGTGCGAGCGATCTGAGCTCTGGAGAAGGACTGGCCTGCTGGAATGGAGCTGAATTTGACAAAGGGTACATATCTCAAATTTTCTGCCTGTAGGTGCACTTAGTCATCATGTCCAAAAGCATTGCATAAATCATACATCTTTCTTTAGGTGTGAATAATGCACACATTCCTCCCCCCCGAAAGGATTTTCTTATATACGCATGTCTGTACTTGCTGTTTAAGATTTTTTGAAGTTTTCCATAGATTGACGCATCACATTTTCCTATCTATCTATCTATCTATCTATGTATTTTCATGTAATTTAATGTGAAGACACTTAAAGGGTTAATTCACCCAAAAATGAAAATTCTGCCATTTATTACTCACCCTCATGCCGTTTCACACCCGTAAGACCTTCGTTAATCTTCAGAACACAAATTAAGATATTTTAGTTGAAATCCGATGGCTCCGTGAGGCCTCCATAGGGAGCAATGGACACTCCTCTTGCAAGATCCATAAAAGTGCTAAAAACATATTTAAATCAGTTCATTTGTGCTCTGATGCTTCATGAAGCAGTGTTTTGAAATCGGCCATCACTAAATAAGTCATTATTTTGTTTTTTTTGGAGCACCAAAAATATTCTTGTCGCTTTATAATATTAATATTGAACCACTGTGCTCACATGAACCAATTTAAATATGTTTTAGCACCTTTATGGATCTTGAGAGAGGAAATGTCATTGCTCCCTATGGAGGCCTCATTTTCATTTTTGGGTGAACTAACCATTTAAGCCCATGTTAGTCCACGGAAATTTACTTATAATTTCTACAAGTTGCTTTGGAAAATAGTGTATGCTGAATGACTAACTATATCCTACTGTAAGTACAGAAATGTGTTTAGGTCTGATATGTCATTGAAATTCAGTGCCTGCTCTTTATTCTGATCAGTATATTTTAGGGATGAAAAACTGCGAAACTTTTCGAAAACCTGCATTCTGCATTAACAACTTTTTTTTTCCTTTGATTTTTGGGCTTTTGGTTTGCATATTATCAGTATTACACATGCCGTTTTTGTTGTTGTTGTTGTTTTTTAAGCAGATTACTCTTAGGGCATGGAATATTTTTTACTCTGTGTAAATGGTGTAAAAATAATTTATATTTATTAAATTTGTATCAAATAATGAGTTGACTCATCAGGAAGTAAAATCACTTTATTTGCATAATTGTAATATGACTAAATAATAATTTATTAATATATTTAATAATAATAATAATAATAAAATAGTTAATATTAATATAATTTATAATTAACTAATTTACATGGTTTTCTCATTTCCTCAGTTTCCTCATTTTTCAAGATATGTTTAATTAACCAATTTTAATTATTGGTTTAAATTAACAAATAATAATAAAGGAAATATTATTAATAATAGTAATAATAATAATAATAATAATTATTATTATTATTATTATTTTATTTAGTTCAGTTCACCATTGGCATGTCTTTTATGCTCTAACAAACTACTAGTGACGTTTGGGAAATCCTGAGTTACATTATATAAACTGAACACTTTCTGAAAAAATGTGTGTATGACCACATGTATGCAGATGAAGCTACTCGTGTCATGGTTTCCGCCTGTGTAATTAATGACTTTTTTATAGCGGTGGTCTCTGTTGGCAATTTCCCCCCCTCACCATAAACAGCTTTATAAGTGACAGCCCAGCTGTTTCTAGATCCGTAGCATCCTCCTGTTCCCCTCTCCTCTGCACGCTGGGGAAAAATCCAATCCATCTCCTCGCTGCTCCTATCTCACCTGGCCTGTCATCGCCCCAACACTCCCATAAATTCATCCCCGGTGGTATTTCCTCCGAACTGTCATACGCTGTCAGCGCTGCCAGATGGCAGGTGGGACCATATTTCAAGAGGAGAGGTGGGGCGGGGCCGGGACGCCCTGCAGGACGGGTTATCGTCCACCAGTAAACGCTGACAGGACGAGGTGAGGCAGTTTCCCGGCTGCTGCTGTGCAGAGACGGACGGTAATTACTGCCTGCCGTTAGAGGCGCCCTCTAGTGGACACTGAGGAATGTGGGATTTGATGTTGATGGGATGTGTTTTGAATTAATCTACGACCTAAAAGCTTATATTGGAAATTTTGCGACCTCTTAGCTATATTCACAAATTAATCATTATAAAAAATTACAAATTATGTGGTTTTCACCCCATTTCAAATAATGTAGTTATACAGCTAGCTTAGCTAAAAATTGCCTCAGAAAAAAATAAAACTAAAACAAATTCGTGAAATATGCCTGGATTTACCCCATTTATGTGTATAAAAAGCGTGGTGTTGTACTAAAAGGTAGGCCTATATAACGTTTAAAAAAGTAGGTATTTAAATGAACCTGTATTGCTTTCACACCGTTTAGCAATCATGCTAATAGTTTGCTTCAAATAATTGAATTCGAAAAGATGAAGGCCATGGAATAAGAGTGAAGTAAATGAAGATTTTAAAGATGTTTTAACCAAAAAGAACCATTACCATGCTTTTTTTGGACACTGCATGTATTTGTCAACCATGGTGTTCTTTGAAGCACTTTAAAGTAAATACCATGATACACTTTGGTAATTATTCAGTACAATGATATGTTTCAGTGTAGCCAAAATAGCATATGAACATCTGATACCATCACTGTACTATGTTATTTCATGGTATTATCATAGTACCTTTTTTTTTAAGGGTAAGGCTGAATAAAATCCACAATGAATCAGGTCATGATTGCTTTGGGATATTGTAATATTCTCTCAAACGGAGGCCATCCCAGTCAGTGTCAAACACTTTAAGCCTCGGTTGTCTCAAAGATGTTATAAATCTATAGGGCTCTCTCTGATTGATCCAGTCTCTTTAAGACTATGGAGAAACATAGCGATTTTTGTTTTATTGCTATAGATGGCCCACTTGTCTCACTTCAGACTGACTTTGTCACAGCGGTCTACTTATGTATGGCAGCCCCATCCTCCATCGTACCTCAGGCCACCGCTTTTAGCACTCGGCCCACCAGAGGTAACAGTGATAAATAACCAACCACCCCCAGGCCCCACATCTGCCAGGAGAGAGGGATAAAAAGGACAAATAAAACAGGACGGAGGGCGACAGACTGATTTACCAAGGCCATTCAGACCTAAAACGAGCGGTTTGGGTCCTGGTCACTTTGAAAGGGCCGCGGTGCATGTCCGAGAGCGAGGGCCAAACGGCCACCAGCAATTAGGATGGACAAAGCTGTAGCTTTGATAAATAAGAGCAGACACAGAAGGTAAGGAGAAAGTGTGACCTTAATGTTATTTAAGGAAAGCACACTTATTAAGGGTGTAATGAAAACAGAAGGGTTGATTTTTGCTCTACTATTTATGATACAGATTGATATGGGTTCTCATGAAAACATGTCTGGGTCATATTGGATGAGACCAAACTGGAGCCATATGATATTTATGGATTTTATTTTTTCTCAAGCATTTGCTATATTTTATACTATACACTTGTAGTGATTATAATGACAAATATTTATGATGAATTTAAATTAAATTTTAATTATTATATATTAATATTTATATTTAAATATATATTTAAAAAACAAATATATATTTTTTACATTGTGCACTTTAACTGCCCTCTCAGTTAATACAAATATTCTTAATGTTTCTAAAAAATAATGCTAATTTTCTTTATGCACAATACAGTTTTTCATTTCTTTGTAACATGAACATGTCTTGAGTTAGTTATGTATATGTCTGTAATGTCATGAAGATTAAGAGGTAAGCATCTCCACGTATCACTAAATTCAGTGGAAAATGACAAATGATTCTGGTATAATGTGACCTTGTAGAATAATTATGCATGCTACAGATAATATAAAACACAATTAAAGTATTTTGGGGTTAACCTTGCAGCTGTTGCAGATGGTAGATAGGTTCTTGCTACAAATTTCTGTTATCCTCCATTTTTATATTTTCTTAAGAGTGGTGTTTGCATGTGCAGAACTAGCTGCTTTGATACTGGCCTGTTGTGGGTGGTTCCTAGGGTGTTGCTACACAGAGTGTTTTAGTGTGGTTTTTACAGTGTTACTACGTTGTTGCTTGGACATTTGAGTGGTTTCTTACTGAGATGGATAGGGTGTTTGCCTGTGCAAAACTAGCTGTTTTGCTGGACTGTTGTGGGTGGTTACTAAGGTGTTGCTATGCAGAGTTGAGATGGGACATTCCATGAAGGCTTTACTCAGTGTGTTCTTGCTCTTGTGTTTTGCAACCATATTGCCTTGAGTAGCCTCTAGTTGCCACCCAAAGCGATCTTATGGATCTTACACAGTTATTTATGGTGTGTATATAAGCATAAAATGTAAACTTAGGGTCCGTTTTCAAAAACATTTCATGTTGCTCGTGGACAGCTTCTGATAAAACGGTTAAAAGGTTCTCACAGACCTTTCTTCCTGCTGACATGCACCTTTGTCAGCAGGGAGGGTTGGTTTCACAGCAGGGTGTCCGACAGGCTTTGTCCTTCTGAGACTTGTGGCATTATAGGAAAGAGAATAACCGACTTTGTAGTCAGTTATACCCATGGTTGTACAAAGATTTACTTGGGTGCTTGTTTTTCCAAAATTCTATCTATCTATCTATCTATCTGTCTGTCCGTCCGTCCGTCATCTCTCTGTCCGTCCATCTATTGTTTTATTTATCATCATAATAACTGACATTATCAATTCCCTCATTCGATACATTCACTTGCTATATTAAGACCATCAGAACATCAGCTTCATTGATTGATTGATTCATTCTTAGTATTTTAAGACCAAATCTTAAAGAATCATTAATGGACCAGACTCGTCAGGTAAACTTTTAAATTAAAATTAGAATGATTAAATACCTTATTATTTGTATTCTTAATGATGACTTCTGTTGAAATGTTCCATGTTTATCACTGCTAAATGGTAAAGCTGGATTTAGAGTCTCGGGTTGTTTGTTTGTGTCTTGTTTGCAGCTGAAGACGTTTGTGTTTGATGAGCAAAATTCCAATTCCTGCCCAGACAATCCACAAACACTCATACACACAAAAAATCAACAAGATCACCAGTGTTCCTCCATGTTTTATTCATGCTGATTACACTCAGTGCTGCAATATCTTCCTATCCGTTCCCTGCAATCGGTTCACTTCCTCCAGATGTTTATTTATGATTATTTATAAATTGACCATATGCGCTGTTACTTCCTGGTTTTCGATAAGCCAGCTTGGGCATTTCCGGTGAACTGTCAGCTGTCATACTGCCTTCACGATTTGCTTCTGTACCAACATCAATGATGTACACTGCCTGATTCAGTCTCCAAACTCTAAAATGTCAGGAAAAAGAATATAGTAAATGTTCCCAACCTTTTTAGCCCAAACAAGGCTCAGGTACCCCATTCATTGACGCAAATTAAAAGAATCAGTGCTGTGTTTATATTTTAAAGCAGTGATTACAATTACCTAATTCACCAATAAACCAGTTTTATTCATTGCAATAAAGACTTAAAGCTAATGGGAACGTTTGAATAAGATACATGGTGTCTGTAATTTTAAACTTAATTTTTCCAGCACTTCAAATGTTATTTTAATGTGATGACCAAAAAAACATTTCCCATTTGTAAATCTGAAAGTTTCAAGATGTAGAAAATCCAACATTTGATGGAAAACAAACACTTTTATTTAAAAAAAAGAAAAAAGATGTTAATTACCAGTGTAACCACTAGATGGCGGCAGAGGAGAACTTATTGGCTCTTTTTTTTTTTTTTTTTTTTTACACATTTTGCTTTTGAATTAATATTAAACATTAAAAAAAATCACTGTTTAAAAATTAGTTTTTTCAAAGTTTAGCCCTTTTTTTGTACTGAAGTATGAAGTAGGAAAAGTCACAAAGTCTCAAGAAAAACCAACACTGTTCTTCAAATTGCAAATTAATTACACACAAACCGAGCAACGAGCGCTCCCTTTATAATCACCGAAGCTGTCAGTTAGTTCAGCGCAACTCACTGATTTTGGCACACTTGTGAAAACTCCCATTTTGATCAATGAACCTAAAGTGCACAATAAATCTTTAATTTACAGCGTTTTATATTTGAACAACTAAACATAATGCTAGGCTAATTAACTCACTATATTCTGATTATAAACCAAGTATTACCACCACACCAACAAGTGACATTTCACCATAAGTTTTCCAGCTGGCTTATATTATTGCGGAAGAATTTTCCGTGCGTATGGTAAATTAGATCATTCAAATTTTGTCAAGCAGCTTCGTTCATATCTTAGGCTAATAAGCTGTCTGCATGACCTTGAGATTGATGTGAATTTGAAACACATTTGGATCGTCAGTTGGTGCAGTGGAAGGTCATATGTCTTTGCACTTTTAAATGTAATAAATAAATGTCTTATTGAATCCGTATTGTTTAAAAACAAACCAAACTAGTTCTGCGTCAACCCTATGATGGACATATTTACTATTTTAACCAGTTTTGCACACCACCAAGATGACAGGACTGCGGTAAACACCAGTCTGGGACTGGATGAAAATAAAACGAGAATTCATCCTTCCGGAAACTTCCTCCGACAGTCGACACGTCAGTCACTTTACCTCGGCTCAGCTCGGCAGTGGCCCTCAGTGATTTTTCATTTCGCCCCAGAAGCTGAAATTGAATTTCCTGTGGTGATATACACATATCCCCAGTAAGGAATATCAAGGTGCTTTTGGAAGAGTTCAGAGCTCCTGGGAATGACGAACGGGGACGGAGAGCAAATTCTGGGTTATTGTGAAGAGCAGAAATGAAATCATACTGACATATATATGTGTGAGAAGTACTTTCATCAGCCCATATGACCATTTTCACCTCATATCACCTCTCATCGTGGTCTACTTTTGTTTTCATAGTATTTTGTTTTTATTCATTACATTTTGATCCATTTTGTCCACCTAGTGTCTTTACAAAAAACAACCCAGATGCTTTATGGACAAATACATTTGGCAGTGCTGCACTTCTTCATTATATAGACTACAGAAAGTCTTGAAAATTCATTGCAATTATTCTTGTTATTAACAGACATAATGTAATATTTTTTTATCCATCCATCCATCCATCCTAGTGTTTGGAGTTATTTAATTGCCTTGTGGTCTCATTCCTCAAACTGAACATAAAGATAAAGAACATTAAATAGTTTAATGTTCACCCAAAATGTTATTTTTTGTTGTTAAAATTTTGAAAGCAAATTAAATTGAATTGTCTGCTTATAATCTCGCCTCCAACTGTTACTCAAATCTAAACTGTTGTTTGGAATGGCAAGAAGATGAGTAAATAATGACAGCATTTTCATTTTCAGTGAACTATCCCTTTAAGGCTTCTAAAGTCACCCCCATAAAATAAAAAATGAGCACACATAACCCTTTACTTCATGTTTTGAAGGCTTTATTTTGTAACACAAAAGGCATTGTTAATGAGTGACCTCTGCTACGCCGTCCCATTTCTCCTCTTCACTCTGTTTAGCATAAATTATTACTGCTAGCATGTGGGCGACCACATCCACTTCCAGGATTAATGACTCAGGCTCCCACAGACACCGCACTCCA
Source organism: Megalobrama amblycephala (assembly GCF_018812025.1). Classification (NCBI taxonomy): domain Eukaryota; kingdom Metazoa; phylum Chordata; class Actinopteri; order Cypriniformes; family Xenocyprididae; genus Megalobrama; species Megalobrama amblycephala. The sequence continues at coordinate 53,235,342 of NC_063050.1, forward strand.
GTGCCCTGCTCTCCCTTGGCTCCCTTAGCTCCCGTTTCCTCAGGGCAGTGCGTGTGGTGGGACGGTGGGGAAGTGCCGTTACCCCCGATTACCTTTCCCAGGCCTCATCGACCCATTTACTCTGAAGAGAGATGCCGTAGTCCCATATTTGCATTTTATTCTTGGCAACTACGATTGCTACACATGCTGCAATTTTGCAGTCTAACATTTGAAAATATATTGTGCTTTTTATAAGTAGATGTTTGACACTAGGGGGCGCTAATGCTTCTTTAACTGGTCAAGCGGGCCAATGCAATAATGTTTATAAATTATCTCACTATTTTTTGAAAGTACATTTATAATATACAGTCTTTCTTTCCAGGAAAATGATCTAACAATTATGGTTTTTCATAATAATAATAATAATAATAATAATAAAAAAAAAAACATTAAAGGTATAATTCACCGAAAATTCTGTCAACATTTACTCATATATATATATATATATATATATATATATATATATATATATATATATATATATATATTATACAAAGATGAACCCTTCTGTATGAAGCTATAATAATATATACACAGGAAAGTAAATTGTGTCCGTCAAACTATTGGATAGGGTCTTTTTATGTAAATTAAAGCAGACATACTTTAATTTTAAGACATTCAATACTGTTCATAAGTTTGGGGTTGATAATATATTTTAATGTGATGGCAAAGGTAAATTTTCAGCAGCCATACTCCAGAACATTTCTTGTTATTATCAATGTTGAAAGCAATTGTGCTTATAAATATTTTTGTGGAAACTGTGATTGTTTTTTTTTTTTTTTTTTTTTTTTTCTCAGGATTCTTTGATAAATAGAAAGTTCAAAAGAACAGCATTTATTTGAAATATATATATTTTTTAAAAATGTAATGTGTCCTAGCTGAATACAAGTATTAGTTTCTTCCTAAAAATAATATTACTGACCTCAGATGTTTGAAATACATTGTACTTTTATATTTGTTTTGTTATTTATAGTGTGTAATGTAATCTTTTTTTTTTTTTTTTTTTTAAACTTTAAGCTACATTGTGTAATCTGTAATTTTATACAGGTCTTTTTGCAGATCATCTGGTAGTTATAATGAGGTCCAAATGTCAGAGAACAGAAGTGTGTGTGTATAAATACAGACCCTATTATAACCAACTCCTAGTTAATGTTTCGTTGCAGTGCTGAGTCTTGGCCAGATGGGGGAGCTGTGTTCATTCAGCCATCTCTCTCTCTCTCTCTCTCTCTCTCTCTGTGCATTCAACACGTTCACTCCAAATGATGCATTAAAACAGGCATTATTATCGGACCAAACAGAGACTAGTTACGCAAGGCAGCACAGGTACTTTTTGGGGTTTTATCAGCAGAGATGATTCCCAAACATTCATTCACAGGAAAGAGTTTTTTTCAAAAACAACAGCCTAAGGTTATTCTGAGGGGGAATCCAAATGGGAAATGTTTAAGGTCAAGTAAATCGGGTTGTATTTCACATTGTTTCATGTAACTGCGAAAGCCCTCACACGTCAGTGTGTATAAATGGTAGGACGTTCAACAGACGTGACCTCATGTTTCTCAGTCCCAGACCAGGAATGTCTGCGTTAAATCTTAGCTTGACACGGAGACATAGTGGCCGAGGGCAAATCACAGCAGTGCTAGAGTTTGCTTGGGTTTGTCCTTAAACACTTACTGTAGGGGCCATACTGATGAAGGCTAAGCAAAACACACAGTAGCTGGTCATCAATTATTGGACTATTAACGATGTGCAGTATTTCCAAGCACTCTGCTGAACACGGACATTAATTGCATATTTTGGTGCGAGCATTTTATTCTGTGAAATTCTTCATAAATACCATCTGCTGGCATGCAGAAAAGCAGATGGTAAAATCAGGTGTGGAGATACTGCGGTAAAACACTGCATCACCTCTGTGTGAGAGTGGAGTAGAGAGGACACGATGAACATGGAGTTTAAATTAACACTTTATTACGTCAAATGCAAAGTAAAAAGGCCTTTAGTGAGCAATTCAGGCACATGATAAATGATTTAAATTACAGAGTGTCGTTACATGCAAATCAGTACTGTGTTAACCATAAAAAAAGCTCATTATACACTCACAAACTACCATTCATAACTTTGGAGTCAAAAATATTTTTTATCATAACTTAGTTTTATTGTAGCAAGGACAAATTGTTCAAAAGTGGCAGTAAATGCATTTATAATGTTACAAAATCTTTCTATTTTAAATAAATGCTGTTCTTTCGAACTTTTGATTCAACAGAATCCTGAAAAAAAAAATCATGGTTTCCACAAAAATATGAAGCAACTGTTTTAAGGAAATCAGAATTTCTGAAGGATCATATGACACTGAAGACTGGAGTAATGATGCTGAAAATTCAGCTTTGATCACAGGAATAAATTACATTTTAAAATATATTCCATTCTCTGGATTTCCTAAAACGTGTGCACGATTTACTATTTTGTTCCCTCGATTTCCTAAAACGTGTGCACGATTTACTATTTCGTCCCCTCGATTTCCTAAAACGTGTGCACGATTTACTATTTAGTTCCCTCGATTTTCTAAAACGTGCGCACAATTTACTATTTCGTTCTCTCAATTTCCTAAAACGTGCGCACGATTTACTATTTCGTTGTCTTGATTTCCAAAAAAGTGCATACGATTTACTATTTCGTTCCCTCGATTTCCTAAAACGTGCGCACGATTTACTATTTCGTTCTCTTGATTTCCTAAAACGTGCCCACGATTTACTATTTCGTTCTCTTGATTTCCTAAAATGTGCGCACGATTTACTATTTCGTTCTCTTGATTTCCTAAAACGTGCGCACGATTTACTATTTCGTTCCCTCGATTTCCTAAAACGTGCGCACGATTTACTATTTCGTTCTCTTGATTTCCTAAAACGTGCCCACGATTTACTATTTCGTTCTCTTGATTTCCTAAAACGTGTGCACGATTTACTATTTAGTTCCCTCGATTTCCTAAAACGTGTGCACGATTTACTATTTCGTTTCCTCGATTTCCTAAAACGTGCGTACGATTTACTATTTCGTTCCCTCGATTTCCTAAAACGTGTGCACGATTTACTATTTCGTTCTCTTGATTTCCTAAAACGTGCCCACGATTTACTATTTCGTTCCCTCAATTTCCTAAAACGTGCGCACGATTTACTATTTCGTTCTCTTGATTTCCTAAAACGTGCCCACGATTTACTATTTCGTTCTCTTGATTTCCTAAAACGTGTGCACGATTTACTATTTCGTTCCCTCGATTTCCTAAAACGTGCGTACGATTTACTATTTCGTTCCCTCGATTTCCTAAAACGTCCGAACGATTTACTATTTCGTTCCCTCGATTTCCTAAAACGTGCGTACGATTTACTATTTCGTTCTCTTGATTTCCTAAAACGTGTGCACGATTTACTATTTCGTTCCCTCGATTTCCTAAAACGTGCGCACGATTTACTATTTCGTTCTCTTGATTTCCTAAAACATGCATACGATTTACTATTTCGTTCCCTCGATTTCCTAAAACGTGCGCACGATTTACTATTTCGTTATCTCGATTTCCTAAAACGTCCGAACGATTTACTATTTCGTTCCCTCGATTTCCTAAAACGTGCGTACGATTTACTATTTCGTTCTCTTGATTTCCTAAAACGTGTGCACGATTTACTATTTCGTTCCCTCGATTTCCTAAAACGTGCGCACGATTTACTATTTCGTTCTCTTGATTTCCTAAAACATGCATACGATTTACTATTTCGTTCCCTCGATTTCCTAAAACGTGCGCACGATTTACTATTTCGTTATCTCGATTTCCTAAATCGTGTGCACGATTTACTATTTCGTTCCCTCGATTTCCTAAAACGTGCGCACGATTTACTATTTCGTTCTCTTGATTTCCTAAAACATGCATACGATTTACTATTTCGTTCCCTCGATTTCCTAAAACGTGCGCACGATTTACTATTTCGTTATCTCGATTTCCTAAAACGTGTGCACGATTTACTATTTCGTTCCCTCGATTTCCTAAAACGTGTGCACGATTTACTATTTCGTTCCCTCGATTTCCTAAAACGTGCTCACAATTTACTATTTCGTTCTCTTGATTTCCTAAAACGTGTGCACGATTTACTATTTCGTTCCCTCGATTTCCTAAAACGTGTGCACGATTTACTATTTCGTTCCCTCGATTTCCTAAAACGTGCTCACAATTTACTATTTCGTTCCCTCGATTTCCTAAAACGTGTGCACGATTTACTATTTCGTTCCCTCGATTTCCTAAAACGTGCCCACGATTTACTATTTCGTTCCCTCGATTTCCTAAAACGTGCTCACAATTTACTATTTCGTTCCCTCGATTTATAAATCATACACATGATTTATAAATTGAGGGAACAAATTAGTAAATCGTGCGCACGATTTAACCTACTATTTTTTTCCTGCATGTCATGTGCAGGGCTCCGTAGTAATGAGGTTTTTGCTTGTTTGTTTGTTTGTTTGTTTGTTTGTTTTTTTCAGTGTCGTCTTTCCCGCTAAAACAGTCCCTTGTCCCCCTTGTTAAACTGGGCTAATTCAGTCCAGCAGTCCAGATGAAGGACTGTTGCTGCTGCTCAGGCAGATCTAGACCTTTGTGTGAGTGTGTGTGTGTGTGTGTGTGGTTGTGTTTGATTTAGAGCATCTCAAAAGCTGTCACGCAAGGGCAAATGAAGCCACAAGTGATCCGAGCTGCGATCGATCTGCACACGGATGTGAAAACCAGATTAACTGATGCTCTGACCGTGGTGCAGATGTTGATGAAAGAACGAGAGGCCAGGAAAAGCGTTTTTCATGGTTTTCCTTCCCGAGGTGGAGGAAAAGAGTGTTTGTTGTGTGTTGGACAGGTCTTGTGGAGTGCCAGTGCTGAACCACAGTTTGTGTGTATAGTGTGAGTCAAGATGGAAATGACTCTGAGCGATTTTTGTATTTTGTATTGTATCCAAATTCAGTATTTATTCATATGAATATCTATCTATCTATCTATCTATCTATCTATCTATCTATCTATCTATCTATCTATCTATCTATTTTTGCATAACAGTAATATTTCTTGTTTCATTCTAAATCTGATCAAATCTTGTGGTTCAGTGAGTGAGACAGGTGTTCATTGAGTAAGTGCTCTGACTGATTTAGTGAAGTGAGCCATTTTAGTTCGTTTTAATTGAGTCATTAAAAGAACCGTATTGTGCAACCCATTCAGTTATGGATTGGACAATACACTGGTTGTGTTTTATGTTGTGTGTGCAACCAGGAATAGAAAGATGTGTTGTCTATTTAATGTCTATTATTAGTCTTTTACATTCAATCCAGACTGAAAACCACGACTTAAAATATGAAGTTAAAATATTTATTTTGGTGTGGAGCTGTAGATTCAGTGGTAAAAGACACTGATGGAGTATTTTAGTAGGCACTATGATGTTCTGAAAAATGCATGTGTCCAAGAACCAAGATTGTCATAATTCATATACATTTTTATTTTTAAATAGTACCAGTTCTTGATTCCAACATGTAGTTGTGAGAATGTATGGGTTTTGTTTGGTTGTCTAGGTGTGACCGCGTCTCCCCCAGGTTCAAGTAATAGAAAGTCAATATATAACCGTGGACCCTGTGACCCATCGACTCCAACCTACAACAGTGGGATCATTTCACTCAACACTTTACCATCAGACTGATTCACACCCACATTCCCAGGGATAAAATGGACAGTGATCATGGACTATTCCACTGCCTCTCCTCCAAAATAAAGAAACACGACATTTTGAGGAGGAAATATGGAGACCTAGCATTATTAGCTGCTCACCCAATATGACCACAGTGACGTTATATATGAGGATTATATTGCTGTTTTCTAAAATATTCAAATATAATAGTCACAAGGAATGTTGTGAACTTCAGAAGAACTGAACATTTTTGTTTCTTGACCAGTCCCTCTATTTTTTTATTATTATTATTTTTTTTTTTCTGAGCAAAATGTATTTCTATAGTTCAGACCCTTCAGCCATGCTATTATTATAAAATAATCAATAAATATGCTTCAAATATTTTGTAAAATAAGTTGCTTACCTTTGAGGACTTAAAAACAAGTGTCCCAACCTTAAGTTGAGGGTTTTTTTTAATGAATTTGATCAATAATTTTTCAAGAATCTTTTCGAAAACACTAAATATTCCTTAATTCTTAAGTTAGAAAATAAGAAGAAAATGTTATTTTTTGATTAAAAATGTTTCATGAGTTTATCAGAGCTGTGTGTGTCTGCACGATTCAGGTTCAGCGCCATAATGAAAATCAATGGACATGCAGATAGAAACGCTGCCCATTAATTTAGCTCTGATTCAAGAAATGTATACACATTTGGATGGCGTTTATTTGATCTGTGTGGGAGCAGCATCAGAAGCACAGCTTAGCGTCATCAGTCTCGACTCCTTGTCCCAGCTATTAGATCATAATGAATAACACTGCAGCATCATTTTTCAGTGAGCCAATTGTGCGATTATGTATTCAACCCTAGGCTTCAACAGTCTGAGGGCATTGAAGATGAATAACCTCTTAGTAATTAACTGCAGCATCCATAAGACCATGTGTTATGTGTCCCGTCACGCGAGCCCTGCAATCTTCTAATTAAAAGCTCAGGCGTAAATCAAGCGTTAAACATAGTGCCGTCACCTTTAAACTCACAGCATCAGCCAAAGCTCTTCTTGAGGCCTGTTTGTTTGGACTTTTTATTTAAGCAAAATTCATTGAATAAATTCATAGAGCTGTTAGTGCCCATGGCTATCATAATGCACACATCATTGCACTGACGGCAGTGTGTTCCTCCTGTGCAGCCTTCATTAACTGCAGAATGAGACTAAAATGTGTTCTTCAATTATAAGAATATCGCCCGTAGTTCTTCGGTTTCAGTGAAGAGTAAACAATAAAAAACTCAAATTTAGACATCTGCACTCAGCTTTTCGTAACTTTGAATGTTGAGTTGTGTTGCAGTATGAGAGGTTAAACGAATGAATTTTCTTAAAAAATATGTTTAATTTATTTTTATTTCATTAAGTTTGTTTAGTTTTAGTTTTTATTTATTTCCAGTTATTTCAGTGCTTCAAATAACTCAATTAGTTGTTTATTTTTCACATAATACTTATATTTTATTTTATTTGTGCTTTAATTTAGCAAAAAAATATTAATGATGATGACCCTGGAAAGTATTGATATTATGAATTTGCTATAAAGTTTTGGATAGTTTGGTTGTTGATAGGTCATCTTGAAGGGATAGTTCGCCCAAATAATTTTTTTTTTTTTCATCATTTACTCACCCTCATGTTCTTCCAAACCTGAGTTTCTTTCTTCTGTTAAACACAAAAGAAGATATTTTAAAGAATGTTGGTAACCAGACAGTTGACCACACACATTGACTTCCATAGTAGGAAAAAAAAAAAAAAAAATACTATGGAAGTCAATGGGTGCCATCAGCTGTCTGGTTACCAACATTCTTTAAAATACCTTCTTTTGTGTTAAACAGAAGAAAGATATTCATACAGGTTTGGAACCACTTTTTGATGACAACATTTTCATTTTTGGGTGAACTATCCCTTTAACTGTTTGCTAGGTGATTTTTAATGTCTTTTTTTAACATCACAAATAATTTTTTTGCTTGGCTTCAAAAACTGACTGTAATTAGCAGTGTCATAGATGCAGAACATTCCTTTAAATAATGCATTTGACAGTTTTGACAAATTAATAATGGCTCATTAGCTATGTTTGCGAATGACATGCATGTGGTCCTCTAGTGTATCTTGGAGTTTGAAACTTTGTGTTTGACGCAAACCTACAAGGATGTCCTACATAGTCAAGAACAGCTCAGCAACTGTTGTTTCCTTGTATTTGTCAAGCTCACATCTTTTAAGGAAATGATTAAATGTTCATGAAGAGATTGTGTGTTTGTGACTATGCATGTGCAATCAGTGAGGCCTTCTTACGTCACTTTCAGTAAAGTTGTGTGTGGTCTTCATGACAGCAAGCTTATTAAAGAAGTAGTTGGGAGACAGAGAGAGAAAGTTTCACCTTTTCGTATACATTGCCCTTTAACTGACAGCCAAGATAAACGAGCTGGTGTGCAGAGAGGTACAAGAGCCCAAACACGTGTTTCTGTTTGCCAACCCGCGCAGACTGACGGCCACAATCCTTATTTGTTGGCCAGCTTAATACAGCCTTTCTAAAGCGGGTCCTTGACACTTTGCAGAACAAAATCACTAGAAACTGAGACAAAAATCACTCTGATTGAATCTACATATGGGCTGAAGATTGTGGGAAATTTTAATATTTAAAGTAGTGAAGGAGAAAAGACAACTTGTAGTTTGAATACTTGTATTTTGCGGGCCTGTAGTTTGAATAATTGTAGTTTGCAGGCCTGTAGTTTGAATATTTGTAGTTTTTAGGCCTGTATACTTGTGCATGTGGTTGCTAGGCAGTTCTACACTCTAAAAAATGTTGGGCTGTTTTGACCCAAATTTGGGTTGAAAAATCCCACAATTTTTTTGAGTGTAGGTGTTGCTAAGGTAAAACAAACTAGTTGCTGGGGTGTAGCTAAGTTTAAGAAGTTGTTGCTAGGTCGTAGATAAGGTCTTGGTTGCTTGGGTGTTTGCTTGGTTGCTATAGGTCATAGGTAGTTGCTAGGATGCTCTGGGTGGTTGCTAAGGTGTAAAAATGTTTCTAGGCAGTTGTTGGGGAGTTTTGAGTGGTTGCTAGATAGTTGCTAGGATGCTCTATCTTGTTGTTAAGATGTACTGAGTGTTTTTTAAGATGTTTCTAACGTGTAAAATTGTTTCATGGCATTTACTGGGTAGTTTTGGATAGTTTGGTTGTTGATAGGTTGTTATTTTGAATGTTTGTTACTGTGTTTGTCTGTTTGCAATGTTGCTTGATAATTGCTGGCATGTTCTGGGTGGTTGCTTGGTAGTTGCTAGGATGCTCTGAGTCATTGCTAGGTGGTTGCTAAGGTGTCCTGAGTGGTTTATAGGATGTTGCTAATGTGTAAATTAGTTTCTGGGCAGTCGCTGGGTGATTGCTGAGAAGTTATTGCTAGTTGGTTAATAAGGTCTTCTGAATGGTTAATGGGGTGTTTGGCTGGTTGCTAGGGCATTGCTAGATAACTGCTGGCATATTCTGGGTGGTTGCTAGGAAGTTTCTATGGTGCTCTGGGTGGTTGCTAAGGTGTAAAATATTTTCCAGGCAGTTGTGGGGTGGTTGCTGAGAAGCTAGGGTGTTGCTGTTCTGGATGGTTGCTAAAATACCTTGGGTGGTTGCTAGGTGTTGCTATGGACTTCTATCCCTTTATGATAAGGGAAAAAAAGCGTGCAAAATGAGCAAAAGTCTCTATTTGATCTTCATTTCATCTCACTGCTGTCCGGGAGAAAAAAGGTGCATTATTATAGAAATCTCACTCGCGATTGTTCTTCTCTGTGAGGTATTTTAACTACCTGTTTGTCCTCGTAGTATCTAATTTGTCAGATAGCGTGGTTATCTGGCATGCATTTGTCATACCTCTTTTTTTCTAGCTCTGCAGCTTCCAATAATCTCTCCCTGATCTCAAGACACACTCCAAAGCAGAGCAGATAAGCATTGCTGAGAGAAAAACTTCTTCATGTGCACTTTTTTCTCAGACAGCCTCTCTTTAGAAGGCCACACTCATTGTCTATGTTCAGCACACAGTGCAAGCATATTCCTTCCTGAATACTGTGCAGTAGGGGTGGGCGATATAACCTAAATGTTATTTCACGGTACAAGGAATTTTATTTCACAATAATGAAATATATATATATATATATATATATATATATATATATATATATATATAGAGAGAGAGAGAGAGAGAGAGAGAGAGTCTATATATATATATATATATATATATATATATATATATATATATATATATTACATTACGTCTATATATATATTATATATTGGGACACTGCACAAATTGTGAATAAAAAAGGAATGCAATAATTTACAAATCTCATAAACTTATATTTTATTCACAATAGAATAGATAACATATCAAATGTTGAAAGTGAGACATTTTGAAATGTCATGCCAAATATTGGCTCATTTTGGATTTCATGAGAGCTACACATTCCAAAAAAGTTGGGACAGCACATGAGTGCGTGTGGCATGGGCAGCTTACACATCTGGAAAGGCACCATCAATGCTGAAAGGTATATCCACGTTCTAGAACAACATATGCTCCCATCCAGTACAACATCATGGCTGCGTATAAGAAGGATCCGGGTATTGAAATGGCCAGCCTGCAGTCCAGATCTTTCACCCATAGAAAACATTTGGCACATCATAAAGAGGAAGATGCGACAAAGAAGACAGTTGAGCAACTAGAAGCCTGTATTAGACAAGAATGGGACAACATTCCTATTCCTAAACTTGAGCAACTTGTCTCCTCAGTCCCCAGACGTTTGCAGAATGTTATAAAAAGAAGAGGGGATGCCACACAGTGGTAAACATAACTTTGTCCCAACTTTTTTGAGATGTGTTGATGCCATGAAATTTAAAATCAACTTATTGTTCCCTTAAAATGATACATTTTCTCGGTTTAAACATTTGATATGTCATCTATGCAATTCAATTCTATATATATATATATATATATATATATATATATATATATATATATATAGCTATTTTTATCTCATCTTATTTTTCTTATTAAAAATAAGAACAAAGAAGTAAATTACAAACAGTAGGACAAATACAACAGAGCAAAGATACAAATTAAATACACTTTGTTTTTCAGCTACAGTAGGTTTATTTACCATGTAGTAAGAAATACTACAGAAATTGAATAATCAAGTGTATAACTAAAACACTGTATAGTCTTCACAGTATAAATCATATATGAACTGATTCTTATTAAAGATACAAGTGATTCAGTCAAGTCTTTTGTTATTTGATTAACAGACAGCAGTTTATTATGCTGCTGACCCTTTAAGACCGAATGCACAGATCAAATATACTGATACACATTTGGTTTTCACCCAACTGTTTACGTTAATTTAAGACATAACCAACTATGTTTACATGAATACTTCACACGACGGGCATTTTGACATAATTGTGCATCTGACTATTCAAGCGCAATAAGACGCAAAAGAGAACTGAATTTGCGATCCTGATTGTATGCTGATCGTATGCGATAGACACTTTATACCGTGGTCCCAATATACCTTCATACCGCCCAGCCCTGCTGTGCAGTATACTCTATTGTGCTTGCTATTTAAAAAAAATATAATAATGATAGTATTGCTACGCTTATCACGTGACCTCAGGTTGCATGAGCATAGCATCCACTGATCATCTATTTCGACAAATAGTGATTAAAAATAGAAATATTGAAAATTCATGCATTCAGTGCATTCAACGATTGTACGTACTGTGCATACTATATATACTGCATATTCCAGAAGCTGTAAGAGCAGTATGTTAGTATGCTACTCTAAACACTCAGAGTCGCCCTTGAGAAGCTTGGTTGAGTTCGGTCAAGGCACAAACACCTCGTTGTTTGATTCATTAACTTCGGGACCTCTCTCAAACTAGCCCTCTGGAAAATTACATTAGTATCAGTGCCAGTGGACATCCAGAATGCTAATTTATTTGGTTCACCTTCTGTGAGAGAGTTGTACACCGCTCTGTATTACATAATTAACCTTCATTTTCTGTTGAATTGACTTTCTTTCTGTTTAGGGTCTCAGAGATCCCAATGATGCACATGAAAGAAAAATAGTAGTACTTTTGAAATTAACCTCTTTTTAATCCCTCTATTTTTTTTTATGTACCTCTGACCTAATCTGAAACCAGTGGACAGATGTTATTGAAATATTGTGGACTGCCATTTCAGAAAGGTGTGTGTATATATATATATATATATATATATATATATATATATATATATATATACACGTATATATACACCTTGACGGAATAGATCTGCTAAGCTGCTGTAGAGCAAGTACAGAGACTTGCTACTGCCAATACATTCACAGACATTGCTGTGAGCATGAGAGACATAATATGTCACAGTTTACTTTATTTTGCTATCCTCACTTACATAAATTAACTATAGTGTCCTGCACCCACTAGTAAAAATATTTCAAAAAATATAAAAAATGTCTGAATAATTTTTGGTTTGACTGTATTGCAAAATATAATTTTATTGCAACAAATTTATTTTATTACAGGACATTTCATTATAGATAAAATACAATGGTTAAAGTAAAAAATACTTATATTTGTAATTGTATTTGTATTTTTAATTGTATTTTTTAATTCATAATTTGAGACATTATAACTATTTTAATATTAATATTGCTAAATAGCTTATTAATATTCTATATTTATTAAGCTATTTTTTTTTTGTTTTTATAATATGCATATATTTAAATTTTCTATTTTTTTTTTTTTATTATTATTTAATTGAGATTTTTTTATTTAATTATTTGTGATATTTAGTTTATCTTTTATTAAGGATATTCAAAATACCAGTTCAAAGCAAAATAAATATGCAAGTTAAGGACAGATAGTCTAGCACTACCACAGCGTGATGAGTACATTTTCATCCACCAATTCTGCAATCTTACGTCTACAATCTGTTACACTCTACGGGATTTCAGTTTTGTTATCTTCAATATTTAATGTGCCTTTCATTGTTGAAAAAAAAGAGAAAATGCTCTAGAGACGTTCTCATCCATATGCATGTTGTGATAGACATCACTGCCAAAATATCCTGTGTCCCTGCTGATTGTTCCACATCAATCAGTGGCCATCGAAATAACGCACTGCAAAGAAAAGCTCCTGCATCTGTTCCCTGGTGGCTCGGGCCAAAGAAAGAGCATCAGATAACCTTAAATTGGGATGACGCCATACTGTTTCTCGAAATCAAGCATTTCTTTCTTTCTTTCTTTCTTTCTTTCTTTCTTTCTTTCTTTCTTTCTTTCTTTCTTTCTTTCTTTCTTTCTTTCTTTCTTTCTTTAGAGTAGATAAAGTAGATAAAGTGGAGCTTTATCCACTGTGTTGCTTTAAGAGCAATCCACTGTGATTCTTGTTTCAGACACTGTCCTCTCAGCCCAACTCTATAAATTGGATCAAACAGAATGCAGATGCATGGAGACTGGCAGCTCTATGATCCGTACCAACAAGACAGAGGAAATAATTGCACAACACTTGCCGGAGTCTTAACTCCGTGTGAAGTATTGCTTTTTGGTGTGGAATGATAACAAATTGTCTAGACATGACCTTTTTTAAAAATAAATAACATATTGAAAGTGTTAGATTGGATGGATCTCTGTAACAGTCTGCTGTGGACAATACTTAGATCCTTCAAATGTTTTTTCAGTTACTTTTATTTTTATAGTTTCAGTTTTCATCTTAAGTTTAGTAATTTTTGAAGTTTTAGTATTTTTTTTACATGCTTTTGTCATTATTATTTTTATTTTTTAACTTTCATGTTTGGCTTTAATTTATTTTTATTTAACTTTTAGGTTTCGTTTTTTTTTTTTTGTATGTGTAAGTTTTTCATATTTTCTATTTAAATATTTAGCTTTATTTAAATTAACAAAAATTATAATTGTCTTTTAGTTAACAATAACAACATTTTTTATATATATATTTTTATGCATTTTAATCTTTATTTAATTTGTGTGGTATTTATTACATTTATTTTACTGCAACTATTGAAAATATGATGTTTGATGTAACTTACCGGTCAAAAGAATCAACTCTCAAATCTAAATATGGCTCAGGACCCTCCTTAAATGTCAGATTAATGTATTTTTAACTGTTTTATCATCCGTTAGGACAAAATTGTAATTGTGATTACTTAGAAAAGTAATCATTTAATTTTCCACCTTATAAGCTCACATCTGAAAAGTGCTGTTTATTTGTGGTCCTCAGAGGAAACATGCAGATGGTGGAGAACTGTTTAGGTTTGCCGTGAATTCCCTGTTTCATTTGACAGTCTGGAGCTATAGTGCAGGTTTAAAAGCATTGAGGGGTCAGAGACTGAGTGCCCTTATCCAGAGAGACAGGCCATGGTCGAGAGACCCTCAGATGATACTGAAGCATCTTAAATGATGAAGACAGAGATTGAACATGAGCGCCCAAGGCCATCTGCGGTTGCATGAGTGAATGAAACCCTAAAGAAGTAAACAGAAAACTACTTTGCTTGGTTTTTATGACACACAATAACACATTATGATACACAAAAACACAAAATCTGAATAATAACTTTCTACAGAAATATTTCAGATAGTTCCATGTCATAATTGGGGTCCAATCATTAAATTAATTTATGTTTACCTCTGTCGACCTGCATTTAAGACATAACATTATTTAGACAAGTAAAAATTGTCTAATAAGTAAATAGACTTATGTGTGCAGTTAAAGAAAATACAAATACATTTTGAAGAAAAAAAAAAAACATGAAATTAAAAAAAAAAAATGGTAATTGGGACTTTTTATCTCACAATTCTGACTTTTTTTCTCGCAATTGTGAGTTTATATCATGCAATTCTCAGAGTAACTCGCAATTGTGTTTATATCTCGCAATTCTGAGAAAAAAGTCAGAATTGCGACTTTATATCACACAGTTCTGACTTAATAACTTTCAACTGTGAGTCTTGCTATTCTGAGGAAAAAAGTCTAAATTGTGAGATAAAAAGTCGCAATTACCTTTTTTAAAAAAATGTATTTAGTGGCAGAAACAAGCTTGCTTATTAAATAGATCAAAAGTGAAAGTAAAAACATTATAATGTTACAAAAGATTTATATTTCAAATAAATACTGTTTTATTCTATTAATCAAAGAATCTTGTACAAGATCATGGTTTCTACCAAAAAAAAAAAAAAAAAGCAAAATGAAGCAGCACAACTGTTTTGAACATTAACAATAAGAAATATTTTCAAATCATCATATTAGAATGATTTCTGAAGGATCATGTGACTGAAAACTGGAGTAATGATGCTGAAAATTCAGCTTTGAATCACAGGAATAAATTACATTTTACAATATATTTACATAGCAGATATTTTAAATGTAATATATTTGACAATATTACTCTGTTTCTGATCAAATAAATGCTGCCTTGCTGAATATGAGACTTTCAGAAACAAAAAACAAAACAAAACAAAAATAGTGGTAGGATGCATTTTGTCACTTACTATATGTTTTTTATCCAATGCAAATTATATAAAAAAAAAAAAAAAGGTCATAGGACCGAAATGTTGCACTTAATAACGGGATTTCCATTTTTTTCTTTTTTAAATAATTTGTCTAGTCTTTGCCCTACCCACATATCTATTTAATTTGTTCATTGTTTGGATCCAAAGCAGTTTACAAATAAGGAACACAATGTATTGTTCAGTAAATAATAATAAAAAAAAAAAATAGTTTCAAGACTAAGATGGAGTAGTACAAATGTTGGTGCATAAAAAGTAAAAGAAAAAAAAAAAAGAGAACAAGACATTTACTCATTTCTATTTATTTTGGTTAGTAGCTGTTTTAAGTTTGCATCACTGCATTTTTGCAGAAAGAAAACTGAGGGATGAGTGTAAATTTGATGTGGTGATCAACAAAAATCATTTGCCATGCACAAACCAAATAAAATCTGTGTTGTGCGTAATGATGCCATGAAGATGTTTATCCGGGTCCGGAAATCTCCCGGCTTGCCGTTTTGAATAAACATTGTTGTGTCACAAATTCAATGCATATGTAAGTATTTCCACTGAGCCACTCAATACCGTAGGAAGGGACTGGCGGCTAGGAAGGGGATGTTATCTGCATCTAATGAAGAGCACTTGTGTGAGTGTGTTTCCGTGGTAACGGAATCACTCTTCCGTGATTGTCCACGTGAAAATGACTCCGTCGAGATGACATGTGGAAACATAAATATGGACAGCAGACAGGGTGAACCAGGCAGTCAAGCCCCGGGACCACTGGACTATAAAATTGACTTGGAATCAATACACGGAGTGCAATTCTCAGAGCACAGAAAGATGTATGATCGGGGCATAAAATCAAAACGGAGAATGGCGGTGAACTGACGTACATAACGGCGAATCGCGAGGGGCCGATTCGCTGCGGAGCGATAGAGGGCGAATGTGATGTCTATTATATCTGCTTGATGGCGGTTCACTACACGGCAACTCTATAAGAGAGGTTTTCCAGGAGAGAGCTCATGTTGCGTGACAATTCTATTTGGGCTCAATCCGTAGACAGCTTCCTTTAAAAAGCGACGTCTGTCAGGATCCACTTGCCCTCGAAAAGTGAAATGCTCATTACGCGCGGCGTGAGTCCTGCGATCAAACAGTAGGCGTTGCTGCACCGCGGGATGCTTAAGGCACCTGTATAGTGGTTCTTTCCAGCCGTAGATTGTCTGTCGTTCCTGTAGACCAGCATATTGTGATGATTGGCACCCGCGAGTCACCTTTTACCCTTGCGCGTGCTGTGGAGGGTCTCATTCGCTTGTCAGTTTGCTTTTTGACGCTGCTTCTTTGGAAAAGCAAAGCTGGAGAAGCTATCAAGGAAGTTCACGCAAAACCATGTCCCACCAGGCCCAAAGCAAGCAGTCGTTTAGTATCTCTTCAGCTAGACAGGAAACACAGAGCAAGGGTCATCGCAAGCGGAATGATAAAACATTTCTGACAGTGTAAATTGAGGGTCAGAAAAACAACATAAATGACAAAGACAGGAAGAAACAGAGCACAGAGAAGCACAATCAGCTCTGTTTACATCGATTTCTGTCAGATGAATGTTATTGGACATGTTGAGCTGTTTTTTTTTTTGCTCTGAAAACAAAGCAACAGTATTTTTTTTTTTTTTTTTTTTTTGCTCAACCTGATATTTATTTGGGGATTGTGTTATTAGTAGGGCTGTCAAGAGATTATTATTATTTATTTTTTTTTTTTTTTCCACCACATTGTGTAATTAATTAGATTTAAAAAAATAAATAAATGAATAATAAAATTAAATTAATTAATCGCAAATTAATCACATATCAAATTTGCTGAGAAATTACCCCCAAAAGATCATTTAAAAGTTATTATTGGGTTAAACGATAAAAGTATTAAATAGACAAAAAGTAGCTTTAGAAAAACAAAAATATTTTGATTCAATATAGAATCTATCACAATCTATCTATCTATCTATCTATCTATCTATCTATCTATCTATCTATCTATCTATCTATCTATCTATCTATCTATCTATCTATCTATCTATCTATCTATCTATCTATCTATCTATATCAGTGGGTACGGAAAGTATTCAGACCCCCTTAAATTTTTCACTCTTTGTTATATTGCATTTGCTAAAATCATTTAAGTTCATTTTTTTCCTCATTAATGTACACACAGCACCCCATATTGACAGAAAAACACAGAATTGTTGACATTTTTGCAGATTTGTTAAAAAAGAAAAACTGAAATATCACATGGTCCTAAGTATTCAGACCCTTTGCTCAGTATGTAGTAGAAGCACCCTTTTGATCTAATACAGCCATGAGTCTTTTTGGGAAAGATGCAACAAGTTTTTCACACCTGGATTTGGGGATCCTCTGCCATTCCTTCTTGCAGATCCTCTCCAGTTCTGTCAGGTTGGATGGTAAACATTGGTGGACAGCCATTTTTAAGTCTCTCCAGAGATGCTCAATTGGGTTTAAGTCAGGGCTCTGGCTGGGCCATTCAAGAACAGTCACAGAGTTGTTGTGAAGCCACTCCTTCGTTATTTTAGCTGTGTGTTTAGGGTCATTGTCTTGTTGGAAGGTAAAACTCTGGCCCAGTCTGAGGTCCTGAGCACTCTGGAGAAGGTTTTCATCCAGGATATCCCTTTACTTGGCCGCATTCATCTTTCCCTCGATTGCAACCAGTCGTCCTGTCCCTGCAGCTGAAAAACACCCCCACAGCATGATGCTGCCACCACCATGCTTCACTGTTGGGACTGTATTGAACAGGTGATGAGCAGTGCCTGGTTTTCTCCACACATACCGCTTAGAATTAAGGCCAAAAAGTTCTATCTTGGTCTCATCAGACCAGAGAATCTTATTTCTCACCATCTTGGAGTCCTTCAGGTGTTTTTTAGCAAACTCCATGCGGGCTTTCATGTGGCTTGCATTGAGGAGAGGCTTCCGTCGGGCCACTCTGCCATAAAGCCCTGACTGGTGGAGGGCTGCAGTGATGGTTGACTTTCTACAACTTTCTCCCATCTCCCGACTGCATCTCTGGAGCTCAGCCACAGTGATCTTTGGGTTCTTCTTTACCTCTCTCACCAAGGCTCTTCTCCCCCGATAGCTCAGTTTGGCCAAACGTCCAGCTCTAGGAAGGGTTCTGGTCGTCCCAAACGTCTTCCATTTAAGGATTATGGAGGCCACTGTGCTCTTAGGAACCTTAAGTGCAGCAGAATTTTTTTTGTAACCATGGCCAGATCTGTGCCTTGCCACAATTCTGTCTCTGAGCTCTTCGGGCAGTTCCTTTGACCTCATGATTCTCATTTGCTCTGACATGCACTGTGAGCTGTAAGGTCTTATATAGACAGGCGAGTGGCTTTCCTAATCAAGTCCAATCAGTATAATCAAACACAGCTGGACTCAAATGAAGGTGTAGAACCATCTCAAGGATGATCATAAGAAATGGACATCACCTGAGTTAAATATATGAGCGTTACAGCAAAGGGTCTGAATACTTAGGACCATGTGATATTTCAGTTTTTCTTTTTTAATAAATCTGCAAAAATGTCAACAATTCTGTGTTTTTCTGTCAATATGGGGTGCTATGTGTACATTAATGAGGAAAAAAATGAACTTAAATGATTTTAGCAAATGGCTGCAATATAACAAAGAGTGAAAAATTTAAGGGGGTCTGAATACTTTCCGTACCCACTGTATATATTAGGGCTGTCAGCGTTAAAGCGTGCTATTAATTCAAAATCCTTAACGTGTTGAAATAATTAAATGCATTTAATGCAAAAATAAATAAATAAATAAATAATAATAATAATAAATAAATAAATGAATAAAATACTGAAGCATGTGAAATTGTGCCATTAACGTTGTTTACGTCACACAGTTAGATGATCTTAAAGTCTGATCATGCTGATTCAGAGATGGCAGAGAGAATTATTCATTCCATTGTCTGTTTTGATTTAAAACATGAACTCTCTGTCATATTCTGTCATTGTATCTGAAGAGCACGAGCCCTGCCGCTCCACGCTGTTTCTGTCTGAACGGAACGTCAAACATCTCACCGCTGTTTGGCCAGAAAATGCAAACCACATGCAAACTATGTTTCTCGGCTAAATAAAGCAAACCAGCGTCTCGCTATGAAGGTTTTGATGGATGAGGATTGCAATCAAAGTATAGAAGATTGCGGTGACGTACAGGAGTCGTACATTATGCACGCGTGTATCCATTATATAGATGCGCAAAATCATGTATAAGGATCTCGACACACTGATCGCACACTGTATTTATGCACAGACACATTTCAGTAGGCCAACATTCACGTTGTTTTCACACATTCATAATAATGTTTGGATTTGTCCTGTGTATGTTGCTGTGTACTTTAGTATATTTGCAGGTCAAGGTTGGTTTAGGTTTTTTTGGTATCTCCATGTGGTCCTGTTTAGTATCGCAACTTGACTTGTCTAAACGTAAACAAGCTCTTTGCTGTTGCACATATTATACACTGTGAATTCTGAAACCTTTTTTTTCTTCTGTGATTTTTTTTATGGGTGCTTTGGTGTACATAAATGTATGAATTATATGGACTCATATCATTTGGTTATTTGGTGTCCTTTTGGAGTCTGCAAGTGTCCTTTTTTGGAAAGACACCTAAATTTACCTTGACAAAAGCTGAAAAATACAGTTATGTGAGAATCACACTTCAATCTGATGGTTTACTTTGCTGGATAGAGGCAGTGATAAATGGTGTATGCTTAATTTCATGACAAGTGTGTGATTAATGGCAAATTTTAATCTATTGAAAGCCCTAATATATATATATATATATATATATATATATATATATATATATATATATATATATATATATATATATATATATATATATATCTCATCAATGCATCAATGGGCCTTGGTCGTGAACCATGACCCTGTCGCCGGGTCACTACTGTTCCTTTTTTTGTTGTTGTTGACCATTTGATGTCAGTAACTTAAATGAAGTTCATATTGTTCTTACAATGTGATTTTAACCATGTGTTGCAGTTACATAATGGTTTATTTGCACACCAAAGCTAATTTTTATTCACATTTGTCTCTTGTTGACTTAATTTTGGACCCTAATAAAGCATAACCTAGCATGGGTCTAGATAAAATTATGTTATTTATGAAGATGCATATGGTAGTGTAGATTTAATTTGAGGCCTGTGCGTTTTGACTTTGCCTTTCTGAAAGCGAATTAATCAAGTCACAGATTCATTCTTCTTTTTTGCAGAGTATAGCCAATACAAATTATTACGACAAGAACTTGGAGCCTAAAGATTCTGGCCTTCGAAATGAAACGGCAGCTTTCAAATCATGATGGACATGTTTTATAATTTAGCCCAGTCAAAGCTCTTCAGAGCGTTATTAATCTACATGCTTTTTCACCGCAGCTTTGGGTTTTTGATGGCTATTCAGTGCAGCTGTATTTCAGCTTCATGTAATTGTACTGGGTATTGGCCAAAGAGATGCCGCTGATAGATCAGCATCAATAAAAAGAGTTTTTCCTGAGCTGAATGGTCATGTAAAAGCAGAGAAATCGGATAATATCTGTCTTTGTATAAACACTAACCCAGTGATTTGTGGGGCATCAACTGCTTGTAAACTGCAATATGCTGTTACCAAGAAAATAAGTACACACTACTATTGCATTGCTTCTAAGTATATACAGGACCTCTGAGGATTTATTTTCTTTTATAAAACACAAGTTAGAGGTGGACATTATCACCAAAATATTATATCCTGGTTGAATTGAATTTAAATCACAACTGCAACAAATATTGCATGAGAAATAGCTATTTTAATATTTACTTTAATATTCTGCGTTTTTTTCATTACTCTCACTTGTAAGTAGTGTAAAGCTGCCGTTATATACAGTATATATCATCATACTGTACCACCCAGCCCTAACAGATATTACATGTTATTAGAAAAGACCTTTATTTGTATTGCTGACCTCAATACAGAATTCTCTTTTCAGATCTCTCCGCAGATGTGTTGTTTTCGCAGTGGGTAACGCTGTTGAAGTAGAAGTTGAGGTGTCGTTGCCTGCAGTTGTTGGAGTAAAGAGCCAAGTAAGGATAATACACAATAGAAAGTGACCTTTTCAAAAACACAGAATGCCCAGAAAGCCTTGCTTCCCTGAATGCCTGTTGGCTAATGCCACACTTTGCCCCTGGCACAGATCGATGGACGTTTATGGCTCGGGGGTCTCATTGATTGGAAAGCAGGAGTTGCTGTTTAATGAAAAAAAAGAGCTTTGCTTCTTTTCAGGATTCACTCTTTGTAGCATACTGCATATATATATATATATATTTTTTTTTTAATATATACTTAATACCATTACTTAATATACTTGAAAAAATATACTTGAAAATTTGCATAATATGTTAAGACTTCAATAAATCTTGATTTTTTTTTTTTTTTTTTTTTTTTGGTTGATTTTCTTCTTTTAAGCATAAATACAAGTAAATTTAGTGATTATTACACTTAAAATAAGACAAAATAATTCTTCTTTTAAGCATAAATACAAGTAAATTTAGTGATTATTACACTTAAAATAAGACAAAAATAATTTGCCAACAGAAATAAACATAATTCAGGATAAATATACTTGTGAAGAAAATTTGAATAAGGTATTAAAACTTCAGAGAAAAAATCTTGAAGTTTTTTCATGTTGATTTTCTTGTTTTAAGCATAAATACAAGCAAGTTTAATGAAGATTACACTTAAAATAAGACAAAATAATAATTTGCAAAGATAAACTTAATTTTGTAATAAATATATTTACGAAAAATTGCAAAATATATTAAGACTTCAGATATATATATACTATATACAGTGCCCTCCACAATTATTGGCACCCTTAGTAATTATGAGCAAAAGCAGCTGTGAAAATAAATCTGCATTGTTTATCCTTTTGATCTTTCATTCAAAAAATTCACAAAATTCGAACCTTTCATTTAAGGAAAATAATTGAAAGTGGGGGGAAACTCACATTATGAAATAAATGTTTTTCTCCAAAACACGTTGGCCACAATTATTGGCACCCTTTTATTCAAAACTTTTTGCAACCTCCTTTTGCCCAAGATAACAGCTCTGAGTCTTTACCTATAATGCCTGATGAGTTTGGAGAACACCTGACAAGAGATCAGAGGCCATTCCTTCATGCAGAATCTCTCCAGATCCTTCAGATTCCCAGCTCCATGCTGGTGCTTCTTCTCTTCAGTTCACTCCACTCATTTTCTTTAGGTTTCAGGTCAGGGGACTGAGAAGACCATGGCAGAAGCTTCATTTTGTGCTCAGTGACCCATTTTTGTGTTGGATTTGATGTTTGTTTTGGATCATTGTCCTGATGGAAGATCCAACCACAGCCCATTATTGGATTTCTAGCAGAAGCGGTCAGGTTTTGATTTTGTATCTGTTGGTATTTGATAGAATCCATGATACCATGTATCTGAACAAGATGTCCAGGACCTCCAGCAGAAAAATAGGCCCACAACATTAAAGATCCAGCAGTATATTTAACCGTGGACATGGGGTACTTTTTATCCATGTGTGCACCAAACCCATCTGGTGGGTTTGCTGCCAACAAGCTCTTTTTTTAGTTTCATCTTACCACAGAAGCTGGTCCAGTTTGAAGTTCCAGTCTTGACTGACAACTGAATATGCTGGAGAATGTTTCTGGATGAGAGCAGAGGATTTTTCTTGAAACCCTCCTGAACATCTTGTGGGGATGTAGGTGCTGTTTGATCATTTTTTTAGGCTTTCTGAGACTCAAGACTCAATTAATCTCTGCAATTCTCCAGCTGTGATCCTTAGAGAGTCTTTGGCCACTCAAACTTTCCTCCTCACCACGCATTAGGACGATTTAGACACACGTCCTCTTCTTGTAACATCTATAGTTAATTGGAACTTCTTAATTATTGCCCTGATGGTGGAAATGGGGATTTTCAATGCTTTAGCTATTTTCTTACAGCCACTTTCTATTTTGTGAAGCTCAACAATCTTTTGCTGCACATCAGAACTATATTATTTGGTTTTTCTAATTGTGATGAATGATTACGGGAATTTGGCCTTTGTGTTTCCTCATGTTTATTCTCCTGTGGAGCAGGAAGTCATGGCTGGACAATTTCATGTTCACGATCACCCTGGGAATATACTTCAGAGATATTTTACTTCATAAGAATTACTAGGGGTGCCAATAATTGTGGCCAACATGTATTGGAGAAAACCATTTATTTCATAATGTGAGTTTCCCCCCACTTCCAACTGTTTTCCTTCAATGAAAGGTTAGAATTTGGAGAATTTTTTGAATGAAAGATCAAAAGGATAAACAATGCAGATTTATTTTCACAGCCGCCTTTGCTCATAATTACTAAGGGTGCCAATAATTGTGGAGGGCACTGTATATATACTTCTAAATATACTTGTGAAGAAAATTTGAATATGGTATTAAAACTTCAGAGAATAAATCTTGACTTTTTTTTTTATGTCGATTTTCTTGTTTCAAGCATAAATACAAGTAGATTTAATGAAGATTACACTTAAAATAAGAGAAGTAAATGCAATTCAAGGTAAATATACTTGTGAAGACAAATTGCATATGAAATTAAAAACTAATTTACTGAAGATTAATTTGCTAAGATAAATAAACTTAATTCAAGTTAAATATTCCTCTTTTATGACACAGTTTTGCTCCTCAAGTATATGTATCTTGTTTTAAAGTTGTTTTGTACTGAAAAACAAGGAAAAATGTAGATAAAGAAATCTATTTTGTGAATGCGAAGCATAATGCACCGAAGAGTCAGTGTAATTATGTATTTAATCATCATATTCATGTTTGTTTGGATGTTGGCATTGAGCTTCGGGGTGGCATTCATGCTCCATAACAGAGGCGACACGTTTTGCAGAATTTGTGTGCCGCATGTGACGTCTGTCTTCCAAACTCCCCATCCCATTTCCTTCCACAGCAATTGCATTCAATCTCAGCCGTTATTTCTTTTAATTAACACCGGTGTCTCGTTGAATTTACACCGAAGAACACGGATACATTTAGATGGTTGTATTTCCTGAGGAGACCCAGGGGGCTCTCACAACATTACAGACGAGGAGAGATGATGAGGAAACAACTGCTGGAGTGATTCGCTTGATTTCTCTCTCAATTCTGCAATCACACCAAAACGGGCACAAATCATTATTCCTTCATCTTCATTCTCACCAATCACACTGTTCACGTCCCGAGAAAAAGAGTCTGACTGGATTCTGAGCTGTTATGATCGTAGTTCACAGGTGGGTTGTTGGGTGTATTTGCCCTGTTGGCCTGTGCGATGGCTTGACTAGCACAGATTTCTTGTAGCTCCTTTGAAACTCAGTTTTTACTCTGAAACATTATAGATTTATAAGTGTAGATCTTGAAAGAAGAGATATGTGGAGTAGTGATTGAATTCTAGATTGAAATTTCCAACATGTCCTCCAACCAATACGCACATATAGGTCGTTTGTCACCTCCCTGAAATATGACCCATAGGAGCATTTAATAAAGTTGCGCCCCTATCAACAACAGGACACTTTAATTTTCATGCATTGTTCTCTTTTATCTGTGTCATGTTTCTGGTTTCGCGTGGCTCAATTGGTAGAGCTTTGCAATATACAACAATATGCATCATGTGATTGTGCGATTGTGGGTTTGAGCCCAGGGAACGCATGTGCTCATAAAGTGTATATGCACTATAAATCACTAAGGGTAGGTTTAGGGTTGGGGTAGGTGTAGGTGTAGTCATTAATAAAATGGAAATAGGACAAATGGCAGGTAAGGGACCATGTAAAAAGTCCACACATTGCATTTAAATGAACACGCATTTTGATTGGTAACAGCGGTCTGATGACAGATGTCACACTACACTGTCATTATTTTTCCACCAGCTAGAGGGCGCATGACCTTAAAATGAAAATATAGGTTGTAATAAGGTGCTTGAAAAGGGAGCAGGACAGTCTCGAAATTTTGTTCCCTGATGTAAAAAGCCACTGGCAAATGATTTGAGTCTCTATATTGCAAAATCATTACAGTTCCACAAATGAAAAACATTTCCCTTCATTTGGACACAACTGCCTCTCAATTCCCTTGTACCTTTGCTAAAATAACTACCTCAATTTCAGAGTATATATATATATATATATATATATATATATATATATATATATATTAGGGCTGTCAATAGATTAAGTTTTTTTTTAATCGTGATTAATCGCACAGTTATCGTGAAATTGAACATACACCATTTTCCTTGTCGGTAACACTTTATAATAACTGCACACTATGAAGCATTAGTTAAGGATTAGTTAATAGTTATTTCATCACTTATAAAGCATTAATAGACATTAGTAAGTAGTTTATAAATACAGCTATAATTGCTTTATTCTTGATTTATAAGCATATCTAATAATGTGTTTAATAATTGTATTTTCATACTTTATTAATAATCAATTTATCATTTCTAAATTAAGTATTACATTATTTACAAACCAGTTATTTAGGAGTTGTCAGTAGTTCATTTAGTAAGTGTAAGTAAATTATTAATAAACTATTTAAACATTCATTTATACATCTTATTATTTAGACACATAGTAATAGTTACTTAGTGTGTTAGTAAATGTTTTATTAACACATAGTCCTACTGCAATTCATGATTAATTCAGGTAGTTATAAAACATTTAGAAGCAGTCAGTTAACTATTTTTGTGAGCTTCATCTAAAGTGAGGACTATTTATGCTTTGTAAAGCTTTTATAAATGAGATTTAAAGGTTCAGTGATCTTCTGCACTGCTGTTCTCTAATGTTTTAAAGTTAGTACCGAGGTAGTTTTGACACTAGGAATATGTTAATAAAGCATTTATTAACACACTGAGTAACTAATACTATATGTCTAAATAATAAGATGCATAAATGTACATTTAAATATTTTATTAATCATTTACTTACACTTCCTAAATGATCTTATGAACCACTGACAACTCCTAAATTACTGGTTTGTGAATAATGTAATACATAATTTAGAAATGATAAATTGATCATTAATAAAGTATGAAAATACAATTATTAAACTCATTATAGATATGCTTATAAATCAAGAACAAAGCATTTATAGCTGTATTTATAAATGGCTTACTAATGTCTATTAATGTTTTATAAATGATGAATTAACTATTTACTAATGCTTAACTAATGCTTCATAGCGTGAGTTATTCTAAAGTGTTACCTTCTTGTTTAACACGTCCATTTTGCCATCATTGCCTCTATCCAACAAAATAAACCATCAGATTGAAGTGTGAATTTCACAAAACTGTATTTTTCAAAGTAAATTTAGATGTCTTTCCAAAAAAGGACACCAAATAACCAAATGATATGATTTAATATGATTCATACATTATGTACACCAACCCCCCCAAAAAAATCAACAATGCTTTACAGGTTTTTCAACTATCTAACAATAGTTTTCAGAAATTGAACAAAGTAATCAATATAAAATACCTGCATAAAAACTAATTTGAATAATTAAAGGGATAGTTCACCCAAAAATGAAAATTTGATGTTTATCTGCTTACCCCCAGCGCATCCAAGATGTAGGTGTCTTTGTTTCTTCAGTAGAACACAAATTATGATTTTTAACTCCAACTGTTGCTGTCTGTCAGTCAAATAATGCTAGTGGATGGGAACTTCTACAATAACAGTAAATAAAACTTGCTTAGACAAGTCCAAATTAAACCCTGCAGCTCGTGACGACACACTGATGTCCTAAGACAAGAAACGATCGGTTTGTGCGAGAAACCGAACAGTATTTATATCATTTTTTACCTCTAATACACCACTATGTCCAACGGCATTCATCACTCGATTCGTTTGGTCTAATTGAAGTATATGCGCGAGACATCACTGCCACTGTCAGAGCGCGATCAGACCTCACTAATCGAGTGATGAATGCAGTTGGACATAGTGGTGTATTAGAGGTAAAAAATGATATAAATACTGTTCGGTTTCTCACACAAACCGATCGTTTCGTGTCTTAAGACATCAATGTGTCGTCATGAGCTGCAGGGTTTAATTTGGATTTGTCTGTCGTGTTTTATTTACTCTTATAGTCCAAGTTCCCGCTGACTTGCATTATACCACTGACAGACGGCAGCAGTTGCAGTTAAAAATCATCATTTGTGTTCTACTGAAGAAACAAAGTCATCTACATCTTGGATGCGCTGGGGGTAAGCAGATAAACATCAAATTTTCATTTTTGGGTGAACTATCCCTTTAAATAAAGATGAAACATTACGTTACAAAAGCTAGTCAGTCATGAGTGATTTCTTCGTCTTTTGATTAACATTAATCAAAAGACTGCTTACGGATGAATGTTTAAATGAGTTTAGTTTAAACAAAGATAGCAACGTGAGATGTTCAGGTCTCACCTGTGCTCGTGCGCTATCAACACCCGGGTGATGACGGCGTAAATGACTGGTCATAGAGCTTTCTGTACTTCATTGGACATTTGTTTGCAGTGACTGTTTTGTCCATGTTCTTTTGATCATCGCAGTTGTAACGTATTGGGAAACCAGAATGCACATCCATCGACTGAAACATACATTTGCCGAATCCGTCCGTCTGTTTTGCACGTTGTTTTCAACAAACCCTATTATAAATGCCTCGTCAGATTTGGGATGAAGCATGGTGCAAGCGCGCGCCGAATCATGGGTGGAGAACCGTAAGGTTCCATCCCTAACGGCAACATACACACGTTACATTCAGACAGGAACAGCGCGATGTGGGAGAGCTTGCGCTCTTCAGTTACAATGACAGAATATGACAGAGAGTTTGTGTTTTAAAGCGAAACAGACACTGGAATGAATAATTCTCTCTGCCATCATCTAACTGCGCGACGTAAATTACGTTATGACACAATTTCACATGCTTCCGCCTTTTTTTTTTTTCTTTTTCTTTTTTTTTTTCGTTAAATATGCCTTAAAATATTTTAACGCGTTAAGGATTTTGAATTAATCGCATGTGTTAATGCGTTAACGTTGACATCCCTAATATATATATATATATATATAAAATTAGGGTGATGCAAAAATGAGTACACCCCACTGAAAGTCTCTGGAGCAAAGCTAAATTTTAGACTACAAATGTCTAATTTAACAAAAATTCAACCACAGGTGAGTCTAATTATTCATTACACAGGTGTCCAGCAGACAGTTGACTATAAAAGGGTGTTAAAACCCCTTCCCATTTCATGCTGTCAGCAATGGCACCACATGGAAGAGAAATGTCACCTGAGAAAGAAAATAATTTCTTTACACAAAGGTGAAGGCTACAAGAAGATCAGCAAAGCTTTACTCATCAGTCAGAATACTGTAGCAAAAGTGGTACAAAAATGTAAAAATATGGAACTGCAACCATCTCACAGAGATGTCCAGGTCATCCACGGAAGGTAACACCTCGACAGGAGCGTCTTCTGAGAAGGGTTGAAGAAAATTGGCATGCAAGTTCACTGCAGTTATCTAATGAAGTAGAAAGCCAAACTGGGGTGACTATTTTCCGTGACACAATACAGCGTACACTGCAGAGGAATGGCATGCATGGGTGCCGTCCACGAAAGAAGCCTTTCCTAAAGCCAGGGCCCATGCTGACAAAGATGAAGAATACTGGGACTCTATACTCTGGAGTGATGAGACCAAGATAAATGTAAAGCAAAGGTGAGGAATACAAAGAAAACTGCATTATATGGCATCACTCTCCATCCAGCATCCAGTCTCTAAAAGAGGTCATTCTTGATGAATGGAAAAAGATAGATGTTGCAAATTGTCACCAACTTGTTCATTCCATGCCGAGAAGACTTGGTGCTGTCATTAAAAATCATGGAGGCCGTACAAAGTACTAGATGTAGTAGTTTTTGTTGTGGGGTGTACTCATTTTTGCATCACCCTAATTTGAGTAAAACTGAAAAATGTGTAATCTAAGTTATATTATTAACCTTACTTTCATGTTATAAGTTAAACAGATGTTATATTAAACTTAGTCTTGTCAACATTTTGGAAATTGTTTTTGTGTTCATTGAGATATTGTTTAAAATGTTACTTTTCAAAAGGGGGTACACATTTACACTGAGCACTGTATATTTCTTGTGAAGAAAAAAATAAAGAAGATTGCATACATTTGCCCCCCCCCCCCCCATTTTAAACAAATACAAGTATGTTAAGTAAATATTACACTTAAAATAAAAATAGATAAATAAACTTTATTCATGATAAATATACTTGAAATATTGCATAAGATATTTCTTCTTAAGATATAAGATGTTTTTCTTCTTTTAAGCATAAATACAAGTACATTTATTGAAGATTACACTGAAAATAAGACAAAAAATCATTTGCTAAGAGAAATAAACATAATTTGGTATAAAAAAAAAAAAAAAAATTGCATAATATATTAAAACTCCTGAGAATAAATCTTGAAGTCTTTTTTTTTTTCTTGTTTTAAGCATAAATACAAGTACATTTAGTGAAGATTACATTTAAAATAAGACAAAAAAGAGAAGTAAACATAATTCATGATACTATTCTCTGAAACATTATAGTTTTATAATTGTAGATCTTGAGAGAAGCAATATATGGAGTAGAGATTGAATCCTACATTGAAATTTTGTTCCCTGATATAAAAAGATACTGGCAAATGATTTGAGTCCCTATATTGCTAAATCAATACAGTTCCACAAATGAAAAACCATTTCCCTTCATTTGGACACAACTGCCTCTCAATTCTCTTGTACCTTTGAGTCATTAAAATAACTACCTCAATTTCAGAGTGAAAACCCCACAGATCATTATTCAGTATGTGAATCTGAAAGATAGCAGTGAAAATGAAGAATAAAAACCATTTTAAATATGCTAGAGATGAAATAAAATAAAAAAAGGGAAAAAACAAAAAGGTACAAAATGATTGTATCCAATTATCAGAAAGTGAAAGCTACATCAGACCAGCATGAAGAAGAAGGCAAGTGAGAGTCCAGCCATATTTCGGTAACTTAAATATAGTAAAGCTTTCCCAGTTGACATTATTAAAAGCTCCACACAACACGTTTCTGTATTGGAGGGAAGAAAGCACAAAATATTTGAAAGCACATCTGGTCCAAAATGTATAATAGTGACCCAGCCGTGAAAAGGAAAGTGCCTGCAGATGGACCAGAATCTCCTGCTAAAACGGCAGGTTTCTGCAAGGCCTCTGCCTCCTGAATAGCAGCGTTGATTGAACTCTTACACAGTTCTGCAATTATGGACCTTCAGCGTGGATCTCTAACCGGCGCTGGCCTCTTGTGTAATATGCTATTAAAGCAATAAACCACTTGAGGCCTTGCATTGCAGTGATTTTAGCATGTTTAGGATTTTTCTCTAGCACAACGTGAAGTACTCTTTAACCATACTCAAATCAGTGTAACATGTTCTGGCAATCATCAAAAACACCCTAGCATCACAATTCCACATTTAAAATAAAATAAAATAAAATAAAATAAAATAAAATAAAATATAAAATAAAATAAAATAAAATAAAATAAAATAAAATAAAATAAAATAAAATAAAATAATAATAAAATAAAATAAAATAAAATAAAATAAAATAAAAATAAAACAGTTAATCAAAATGTAATTAATCAAATTAATTATTATTATTATTATTATTATTATTATTATGTCTCACAAAGGCAATCAACAATAATAATATTTATAATAATAATAATGGCAGAATCACTGTCTGTAATTAATAATATTTTTATAAGACAAATCATCATAATCATAATTATTGTGTCAACAAATAATATATTTAGCATCACAATGTCATATTTAAAAAAATAAATAAAAACAGTTAATCAAATGTATTATTATTATTATTATAAAATTGTTATTAAATTATTATTTTTATAAATAGTATTTTATAACTATATTATTTTTTTGAAACAACAACAACAACAACAACAATAATAATAATAGTAATAATAATAATAATAATAATAATAATTATTATTATTATTATTATTATTGTCTTTATTATTGTTAAAATATAATAATAATAATAATAATAATAATAATAATTTCAGTAATTAATAATATTTTTAAAAGAACAATCATCATCATAAATCATAATTATCGTGTCAACAAATAATATATTTAGCATCACAATGCCATATTTAAAAAATAAATAAAAAAACAGTTAATCAAATGTAATTAATCAAATTTATTATTAGTATTAGTAGTATTAGTAGCAGTAGTATTTAACAATAATAATAAAACAATTATTATTGTTATTATTATTATTATTATTGTGGTGTCATATTATTATTATTATGGTGTCGCGAAGGCAATCAAGAGTAATGATATTTATAAAAATAATAATAATAATAATAATAATTATTATTATTATTATTATTATTATTGTTGCTGTTGTTATTGTTGTTGTTGTTATTATTAATGGCAGTAATTAATAGTAATTTAAAGAAGAATCATTGTCATAATCATAATAATTGTGTCAGCAAGTGATATATTTTATAGACTGGTTATGTTTGTCAGGCAACCTTATAATAATAATAATAATAATAATAATAATAATGTATTATAAATATTATTATTTTATAATAATAATACTAATAATAATAATAATAATGTCAGTAATTAATAATATTTTTATAAGAACAATCATCATCATAATCATAATTACTGTGATTTTATTTTCAAATATTATAATATTTAATTATTGTGAACTAACAGATTTGCGACTACTGACTATTTTTATTCATCCAATCAGATTTCAGAGATGGGCCTGTGTGTTTTATAAGACTAATTCTTGTTTTTCAGAACTCTACAATGCCTGTTTTGGCCATAAGAGCAAAAACAGGCTTGTGGGTTACTTGAGGCAAATAAAATGGTTTTGATTATGATATGCCTCTTATGTCAGTCGCAGTTACATTTCTCATTACACAGATCGTTTGGTGGGTGGTTTGTTGAGCAGTAAAATGCGTAATGAGGCGTTATGCTCTGCTGCAGTGTAAATTTGTAAAGTTTTATGATTGATGTCTTTAAAAAGACAATCCTGCTCATATGTATGCACACCCACACTATCTCATCATTCATAGGCTGTGGATGAAGAAAAAAAAAAAAAACTTTCTTTAAATTATCTGTCTCTGGCTCTGAAGGACCAAACGAGTGATTGAAGAGTGTTGTGATTGAGTTTGTTAGAATATCTGCTGCAATAACCTCAGAATGCTGTCTATCAATCCTTGAGAGATAAATACTTTCTCTGATTTGTTTTCTCTTTTGCAAAAACTAGTATTTTCACAGTCAGTGGATGGCGTGTGCAAGTGTTCCCCATGTTGGGAGTTTTTTGTATCATCCGACACCTTTTAAAAAGCAGCTCTGTGCTCCTCGGCTGTGTGTCACCCTGCGAGACCGTTTCGTGAGTGTGTTATGAAATATTAGTGAAATGTCTGCAGAGCGGCCCAGTGCCACAGTGAGAGATGGCTTTTAGTGTGGCACATCCGCTCTCTAGTTATGACTGTTCTTTTGAGGGATTTTTTTTTTTTTTTTTTTAAGTGAGCACAGCAGCATGTTTGCAAGTGACCTGCATGCTGATGATTCAATGTTAATCAAGTCAGACATAGCTGACTGTTAAATGAGGGGGAGATTTTAAAAGCATTAGACTGGCATTTAAAAGTGTTAGATCTTCATTTCAACTAACAATCAAGTACCTTGATTTTTGGACATTTTGGCCACTTAGAACCTGCATTATGACACATGAACATAAATTACTTTGAAAGATTATTTATTTATTTACATGACACTGATTTCCATGGAAGCTTGTTTCTGCCGTGAAATAAAAAATAAATAACGTAATTGCGTCTTTTTATCTCACAATTCTGACTTTTTTCGCAGAATTGCAAGACATAAACTCACAGTTGCGAGTTATAAAGTCAGAATGGTGTGATATAAAGTCAGAATTAGGAGTTATAAAGTCGGAATTGTGATATAAACTCGTAATTGCGTGTTATAACGTCCATTTGTGAGGGAAAAAATAATTATTTTAACATGCAATTGTGAGTTAAAATGTCAGAATTCTGAGATATAAATGTACAATTCTGAGAAAAAATAAAAAACATCAATCTTTTTCCTCTCACAATTGGACATTATAACACGCAATTGCGAGTTTATATCTCACCATTCTGACTTTATAACTCACAATTCTGACTTTATAATTCACAATTCTAACTTTATAAGACGCAGACGCTAACTTTATAAGATGGGTCCAAGGATTTCATCCCGATACCTAATGGCAGTCAGTGTGTCATTGTCTAGCCTGTAGAGGACTGTGCATCCCTCCATGAATATGCCTCCCCAGACCATCACTGACCCACCATCAAAACCGTTCATGCTTAACCAATGTTACAGGCAGCATAACATTCTCCAAGGCTTCTCCAGACCCTTTCATGTCTGTCACATGTGCTCATGGTGAACCTGCCCTCATCTGTGAAAAGCACAGGGCCCACTAGAGGACGTCAGAACACCCTCATGAAGTCTGTTTCTGATTGTTTGGTCAGAGACAGTCACACCAGAGGCCTGCTGGAGGTCATTTTTTAGGGCTCTGGCAGTGCTCATCATGTTCCTCCTTGCACAAAGTAGCAGATACCGGTCCTGCTGATGGGTTAAGGACCTTCTACGGCCCTGTCCTGCTCTCCTAGAGTAACTGCCTGTCTCCTGGAATCTCCTCCATGCTCTTGAGACTGTGCTGGGAGACACAGCAAACCTTCTGGCAATGGCATTGATGTGCCATCCTGGAGGAGTTGGACTGCCTGTACAACCTCTGTAGGGTCCAGGTATCGGCTCATGCTACCAGTAGTGACACTGACCCTAGCCAAATGCAAAACTAGTGAAAAACTGTCAGAAAAGATGAGTAGGGGGAAAAAAAATGTCAGTGGCCTCCACCTGTAAAACCATTCCTGTTTTGGGGGTCGTCTCATTGTTGCCCGTCTAGTGCACCTGTTGTTCATTTCATTAACACCAAAGCTGCTGAAACTGATTAACAACCCCCTCTGCTACTTAACAGACCAGATCAATATCCCAGGAGTTTAACTGACTTGATGCTGTTCTCTGATTAAAAAGTGTTCCTTTAATTTTTTTTTTTTTTTTTTTTTTTTGAGCAGTATATATTGCATTTCTGACTTTATATCATGCAATTCTGACTTTTTATTATGCAATGCTAACTTTATATTATGCAATTCTGACTTAATAACATGCAATTCTGACTTAAGCCACAATAACCTCATGGAGCAAACTTGTCAATCATCTTGATGGATGATAATGGATGGATCTACAGGTCTGAAAAACCCCTTAATATCCATCACTAATTTTGTTTAGCCGATGACAAGCTGTTAGTTGGTGTCATTTTTTATATCTTTATGAATACTGTGGTTTTTCAAAGACAAAATTGAGAAGTCAGTATGTAGTTTGTTTTATTCCAGTCTTAAATTTTCCACTTCAACCCTTTAAATCAATTTGTCTCCAAGCCTCAAGAGCACAAAACACACAACGAGACTTAACGGTGTATTTCTGGAGCATTTGCATTCCACTGAAGTGCGTGTCTTTCTCTCAGAGCGCCGCCATGGGTTTGAAAGTTATTCAGATGAGTGTGTGGAAAGAGCTGGAATGGCTAAGTGACAGCCCTGAGCTAACACACCTCTTCTGCCTTAAGCTGGAATCAAAGCGGGAAGTAAAGCAGCAGAGGAGACAGCTCAGTGCTGTTGTGAGGGGCTTTTTGTCTCACATCCTCCATTCAGACACCGCTGAGGTGAAACTACATGTTCGTGCACGATGGTAGGGTGAGACTTGAGGCTCAGTGTGAAATAAGTTGCTTTTTTTGTCTTATTTCCATGTTATTTGTGTCTTTCATTTCCATAGTTTTAATCTGACTCACTTACAAAACGGGTACTAGAAGGTTCCATGGTATTTAATATTACCCTCTGTACTGAATTATACTATATTTATATATGGCCCTTTTCCACTGCATAGGATGGCTCAGTACGGAACGGAATGGCTCGCTTAAATAGGACCACCTCAGTTGAGGTTCCTGTACTAAATGTGATGTGTAAACACTGCAGATCACTGATTGGTTAGAGAGAATCGTCACTACCAGAGTCATTGGATTTGAAACACGAGACACCAAACCTGCTACATTTAAATAGTCAGTA
Source organism: Megalobrama amblycephala (assembly GCF_018812025.1). NCBI lineage: Eukaryota > Metazoa > Chordata > Actinopteri > Cypriniformes > Xenocyprididae > Megalobrama > Megalobrama amblycephala. Next base: position 53,270,949 of record NC_063050.1, read on the forward strand.
ACAGTATCATTTGTTTGCGCAACTTTTTTTTAAAACGACTTGCTTTAAACGACCGTTAAAATAAATGGCTGTATCATGGTCAGTAGACGAGGTGCAGACTCGTTGGTAGCCGAGGAGAGGATCCACGGCAGTAGAGGTCGCACAACTATACGATTAGTCTATAATCCCACCCACTTTGAAGCAGTAGTAAACTGCAGTGGAAAAGCAAACTGAAAGTAAGTGAGCAGTGCCGAACCAAACCAAGTCGTTTGACGCAGAGGAAAAGCACCAATACAGTAATATTTTTATGGTACTCCAGTGTACTGTAAGGAATACTGTAGCATTACTATAGTATGTTTTTGGCCGTTGGTCTTCAGTGCATGGATATGCGACATGCACGTTCTTGAGACGGCCCCAGATTATTCACTGCACGTTAAAACATCACACTTTTAAGCGATCTGGACAAACTGAGTATCATTAGAAAGATTTCAGCTGTTCACATAGCTTCACTGAATAGTGTTCATTAGAGCTTATAGTCCAAATGTGCTCATAACTGGAAATACTGGTATATTTCTACATATTTACTTCATTATTTTTTTAGACAGAATCATCATTTCTATAAATTTTCCACTGATTTACACAAACTGATGAGCATTTGCAGCTTTCAGCGCTGTCTGCCTGTTTTCACTTCTGTGATCGCCGTTACGACTCAAAGGAAGATCATTTGCTGCACAAATGCCACTCATATTACGCGTTCATAACCCACCCTGTCTCTTCCGATGACAAACTTCCATTACACCTCCACGGTCAGTTCCGTATACAAGAAACCCAGAGAAATGTTTCTACATGTGAAACATGAAGCTAATAAACACACTTTTAAGATAGTATGTGATTTGTATGTGATTTTAATGAGATTTGGCTTATTTTCATTAAGGATTACATAAGAAATGCTAAGCAGGTGCAATGATTCTTATAAAAACATTAAATAACATTAAATAAGCTATAAATAACATTTCAACAACATTATATGACCAAAACCCATATTAGATCGCAATTGGAAGTTATTGCAAACACGGTTGGTGGTGTAAAGTGAGTTTTGAGTAAAAACATTGGATCAGTCATATAAATTGTCTTATGTAGCTTTCTGACAATCATCATTTTGGCTGCGGGAGATTCTCCAGCTTTGTTGTTGTTGAGCAACCGAAGTGCGAGTTGTTAAAGCTCCGCCTTATTCTGGAACACGGACGGGAGCAGCAGCTCATTTGCATTCAAAGGGACACACACAAAAACAGTGAGTTTTTGCTCACACCCATTTAAGGCCAAATTTGACAAGCTATAATAAATGATCTGTGGGGTATTTTGAGCTGAAACTTCACAGACACATTCTGGGGACAACAGAGACTTATATTACATCTTGTAAAAGGGCCATTATAGGTCCCCTTTAAGAAAGGGTTTTTCAGTTCCATAAATATATTTTTTTATTGCCTGTAAACGGAGTTGAATACCTGTGCCCACTGCATATTTTCCTATTCATTCATATATTTATCCTCGCTGTTTGAAGACAGTGTCCTTCTCAAGGTGAGTCTCAATAGGATGGGCTGATTTTAGTATTGGTGTAAAACGAATTCACCCATAAAGAATTGTAATATTTCATGTCATTTGTCAGCAGTGCTTTCTCTGCACTAGTGCGTCTTATCCGCGTCCAATCTCAGCACACATCCATTCTGCCCCACATAAACCCCAATCTGTCTCTCAGCCTGAGGTCCTATCGCTTTTTAGTGTGGCTTGAGTTATTTGTCCCGTCTCAGGCCCTTGTGGGTTTTTCAGGGATTCTTTACGCCTTTTTCTTTGCTATGCTGATAAATGTAGTCAGTTCATGTAAGGCCTTCCTCATCAAGCCAACAACAAAGCTTCAGTCATCTTTGTACTGAAAAATTGGAAATGAATCCAAAGAAACGACACCCACTCACCGCGAACAACCGTCTCTCATTCTTTATCCTTTTTTGTCTTTATAGCTACACTCTGCGAGTGGTTGGCAACGGGATTAAAGCCCAGGCAGAAAACCCAGAAGTCAAAGTGAAGGAGGCTGACCCGGTGATCAATCAAGTCATTGATAAACTGAAGCACATCAATCAGGTGAGCCTCGCCAGGAAAAATACCTTCAAATGAAACAACGTAACGAGCTTCTTGATGTCCCACTCTTTTCATGAACTGCTAATGTTTCAGGCTAACAGATCAGAGTAGACCTCATTAGCTCCGCTCATGGATGTGGCATTGTGTGCATAAAACCTGTTAACATGGTTGTAGAGACAGCTTAAAGTATATATTCGGTAATGCAACGCTGTCTTCTAACTGCCACAACAGGAAAAAGCGCAGAAGAAGAACAGACGATCTATGGAGAGATACTGTATGTTTATGTGTAATCTCTCAACCAGTGTTTCAACCACGGAAAAACATCAATAAAACAGCTTGAGAATATTATCTTACGTAGTATTACATTTACCTCAGGCAAGTCATTTAGTGTCTGCAGCATGTTAGTTCACTAGAGAAATGAACTCTAGAGGGGACCATTTCACTAAATATATTCACTGTATGTGTTTGAGTGATATTATTAGTATTATATATATACAGGTGCATCAATAAATTTGAATGTTGTGGAAAAGTTCATTTATTTCAGTAATTCAACTCAAATTGTGGAACTCTTGTATTAAATTCAATGCTCACAGACTGAAGTACTTTAAATCTTTGATTCTTTTAATTGTGATGATTTTGGCTCACATTTAACAAAAACCCACCAATTCACTATCTCAAAAAATAAGAATACTTCATAAGATCAATAAAAAAAAGGATATTTTAAACAGAAATGTCAGGCTTTGTTGGGCCTCCTTTTGCATGAATTACTGCATCAATGTGGCGTGGCATGGAGGCAATCAGCCTGTGGCACTGCTCAGGTGTAATGGAAGCCCAGGCTTTAATGATAGCAGCCTTCAGGTCATCTGCATTGTTGGGTCTGGTGTCTCTCATCTTCCTCTTGACTTTCCATGGGGTTTCTATGGGTTTCTCATAGATTCTCTATGGGGTTCAGGTCAGGCGAGTTTGCTGGCCAATCAAGCACAGTAACACCATGGTCATTGTACTAGCTTTTGGTACCTTTGGCAGTGTGGGCAGGTGCCAAATCCTGCTGGAAAATGAAATCAGCATCTCCATAAAGCTTGTCAGCAGAAGGAAGCATGAAGTGCTCTAAAATTTCCTGGTCGGTGGCTGCGTTGACTGTGGATTTCAGAAAACACAGTGGACCAACACCAGCAGATGACATGGCAGACCAAATCATCACTGACTGTGGAAACTTCACACTGGACTTCAAGGAACATGGTTTCTGTGCCTCTCCACTCTTCCTCCAGACTCTGGGACCTTGATTTCCAAATGAAATGCAAAATTTACTTTCATCTGAAAAGAGGACTTTGGACCACTGAGCAACAGTCCAGTTCTTTTTCTCCTTAGCCCAGGTGAGACGCTTCTGACGTTGTCTTTGGTTCAGAAGTGGCTTTGTGCGTGGAATGTGACAGTTGTAGCCCATTTCCTGAAGACGTCTGTGTGCGGTGGCTCTTGATGCACTGACTCCAGCTTCAGTCCACTCCTTTTGAAGCTCTCCTAAGTTCTTAAATCGGCTTCGCCTGACAATCTTCTCAAGCCTGCGGTCATTCCTTTTACTTGTACATCTTTTCCTACCACACTTTTTCCTTCCAGTCATCTTGACATGAATATGCTTTGGCACAGCACTCTGCGAACAGCCAGCTCTTTCAGCAATGACCCTCTGTGGCTTACCCTCATTTTAGACTCAGAGGGTCTTGATGATCATCTTCTGGACAACTGTCAAGTCAGCAGACTTCCCCATGACTGCTGTTGGGATTACTGACCTAAACCCAGTATTTATACCCTGAGAATGTTAATTTATTAGAACTTGGAATTAAATATTCTAATAATTTGATATACTGATTTTTTTTTTTTTTTTTTTTTATGAGCTGCAAGCTGTAATCATCAAAATGAAAACAAAAAAGTCTGGAAATATTTTACTTTGTCTAATAAATGTAGAATATATTTAAGTTTTACTTTTTGAATTAAATTACAGAAAGAAAAATATTTTTTCATGATATTCTAATTTATTGAGATGCACCTGTGTGTGTGTGTGTGTGTGTGTGTGTGTGTGTGTGTGTGTGTGTGTGTGTGTGTATATCTATATCTATCTATCTATCTATCTATATATATATATATATATATATATATATATATATATTTATATATATGTATATTAGGGCTGTCAAAATAACGCGTTAATTTCGATTAATTAATCTGAAAAAAAATAACGCAGATTAATCCATTCTGTATTGACCTTTAAACCTGGAGCCGTTCTAGCCACCATTCGACTGTTCACACCAGACACGACTTGCACGAATAAAACGCGCTATTCACGCGTAGTTGGATGCTTGAACATTTTGAGTTTGCTCGCTTCATTCTCGCGTGAAATTCACTTCACAACAGACACGAATTTGTGTCATGAGAGGGGCTCTCCCGCTCCTTTATGTGTCCCAGACTCTTCCACTTCTTGCTGCACACTTCCTCTGAATAAACACATCAACTCGTCAGCGGGGAAATAGTTGTAAATTACAGCGAATAAGCTCAATTGGTCGGCTTTAGTTAGCTTGTAGTGTCAATATGTATATATAGCTCAAATTGAGTAAAGAGCGTTTACAACCAGATTGTCCGACCTCCTCACTCACTTTCTTTCAAGCAAGATCCTTTTTATTTCTGTTTCTATAGAGCAAGCTCCTGATTGGTTAACACGGCGCGAATTTTCACCAAAGTTCAGATTTTTCAACTTGCGCGTTTCGCGCGTCAAACGCCCGAAACGCTCAATTTGTGCCGCAGGATGTCTATTCGCGTCTTTGCATTGACTTAACATGTAAATCAGTTAGCAATCACAATTACCTTGGTGTTATGGCACACATCATCAAATCTTCTTCCTGAAGCACTTTTGAATTTATTATGCCCTAGAACTGAAAATTGTATTTACCTTGGCATAACTGAATAATTAGAGTTCTGTACATGGTAATCACATACCTAGATAATAACTGTTCATGATCCATGATATCATGATATTTTTAGTGATATTTGTAAATTGTCTTTCTAAATGTTTCGTGAGCATGTTGCTAATGTACTGTTAAATGTGGTTAAAGTTACCATTGTGTCTTACTTTATTCACGGAGACCAGAGCCATGTTGTTATTTTCATTTTTAACCCGAAAAAGCTTGCAGTCTGTATAATTCATAAAGCATCTTCATTTTTATGGGAGTCTCTCTAACTGTGTGTAGCTTTAGCCATTTAGCCATGCAACACCATCAAACTCATTCAGAATCGAATTTTAACAAACTTCCACAAAATACATGCCATACTTACGTGATCTGATATGCTGCATCATGAACAGTTTGTAAAGATCCATTTTGAGAGTCATATTGTGAACTTCTGTAGTATTTTTGCAATGTTTAATGGACTCGCGAGCTTGGGGGTGGGGAGCATGAGCATTTAATGGTGTACACACCCCAAATCAGAGCACCCCCCCCCAAAAAAAAAAAAAATTGGCAGTTAAAACATGGTATTATAAAAAAAAAATCGATGGGGTATTTTGTGCTGAAACTTCACAGACACATTCTGGGGACACCAGAGACTTTTACATCTTGTGAAATCAACAGTCTAGGGCACCTTTAAGTGTACACGCTCTAGAAACGTTGAATTTATTTCTTTCTATTATTTTTTTTTATTATCCCATTGGGTGATATTTATTTCTTGTTTTGAGCAAAAACTAACTTCATTTTGATGCATTTTTTTTTTTTTTTTTCCAGAAAACAAATGTTATTTAAACGTCCAAATTAATTAAATGTTTTTTTTTTGTTTTGTTTTTTTTTCTCATGTTAATGATTCCTTATTTAAGAATGTTTAGATATTTGTACTGGAAAACAAGACAAAAAGTACTAAGTAAGTTTATATTGAATAAAAAAAAAAAAATAAAAAAAAAATCATGCATTCACTGTGAATTCAACCTGTGACCCGCACATTGCTAACACCAACAACACCAACGTCATAGATATGAATCATAGAAAATGCATGTTCTGATAGATTTCACACCTTGAATACAAGTCGCTTTGGATACCAGCATCTTTCAAACACATGAATGTAATTGTATTTGCATATTCTTTCTATGGTTGAAATATAATTTGCGCTTTTCCGTATGTCATTCAAAATAATTATGTAAAAGCTATAAGCGTTAAAAAAATCCTCTTTTGTACAGCTAAATAAACGTCACCATCTCACCTCTAGAGCCAAAAGTACTGACGTTCCCTGAACAAACAAACGTCTCTGTGTTGATTTGATTTTTATTGTCATCACTCTCAGTTTGAAGGACGGTAAAAGCTTAAACGCTGACTCACACTTGGATGTTTTGCTTCAATTAATACAATTGAAGGCAAATTAGTTTATGCTTCTTTTCATATCCCTCTGTTTTGCAAAATAACACGTCACAGCGGAACACTTAGAGACCAAAAAATCAATGAATACATATTTAAAAATCCATTTTCAGCCTTAACACGTTTGTGTTTATTCTATCCCTGTTCCGCCCGCTGGCCAAATCAATGATGTTTTACCATCCCAAAGCCTGATGGTGCTGTTCTGCCTGCTGTAATAGATGAGTTTATTCCCTTCCTGCTGGATGTGCTTCAAGACAAAAGACATGTTGTGATGTTTACATGAGAAACGTGGTATGAGGTGTTATCACCTTCTTTGCTTTTCAAACCATTTTGCTTGGGAACAAAAGTTCCTGAACTTCAAAAAATGATATCTGAGCCTGATGTCCTGGTGGATTTTTTTTTTTTTTTTTTTTTCATCTGTTATATCATCTACCAGCCTAAAAACGTTTGCTCAAAAAACATTTAGGCCTAAATGTAAGTATTTATGTATTTAAATTGCACATACATTTTCCATCCATTTGGATTACACAGTTTTAACATAAACTAATGAAATTAATGTGATGCATATTTGTCAGTCATACCTAAATGAAACAGGTAAGATTTCTGTAATAGTACTCAAAAAATTGCACACCACTAAGGGGATTGATCTAAATAACATCCATTTTAAGGAGAAGATCTTTCTTGTCTCTTTTAATATTTCTCCTCAAAATCAAGGCCATCTCAGCCTATCTCAAGACATGATGGTAGAGAGGTGTTGATGGAGAAAAAAGGGGATATATCAAGATTGAAAGAGACCTTTAGAGGAGGACTTTCAGACGTTTCCTCACAGCAGGATCTCTCCAGCGCTTCAGCCTTTCTGCTTGGAGTCACAATCATTTCGTGGCCCAGGGTGCCGTCGTCATCTCTGATAAGACGACAAAGTGTGCTCCTTGATGATGATGATGATAACTGGAACACGGAGATGCATTTGCTGGGAATCTCGGCGTGAAGCCACTGGCCATCGGAGAGATCTCTCGTGGACGTGCAGCAGGACTCTTGGCACATGATGTCCAGAGTAATTTAGACCTTGATGAGGGAGTCTGAGAAACCTCCTCCTGTTGTGGAAATGGATCTGGCAGGACGCTATGACTTTAAACATGGTGATATAAAATTACGCACCAACGGAACATTTCGATTGAGTGTTAGGAATTAAACGGTGTTGAATTGGACACTTACAGACCTTAACTAGAATTTGAGCTTTTGACTGAAAGAAAAACTCATTCAGGAGAGCAGCGTGAGGCGTCTTCAACTTATTTTATTTCAGCTAGTTGCACCATTTCCCTTTTTCATTTAGTTGAACTTGTACTAAAAAAAGACAAACTGAAAAAAAAAAACCTAAATAGACAAAAAATAGTAAAATAGTAAAAATTACAAGAACAATAAAATTACTAAAGCTTTAACTAAAATTTGGAAATTTAAAATAAAAATATAAAAATTAAATCAAAATCAAAATATTAATTAACACTACAGTAGTATCTCAATGATATAACACTATAACACTGGTACTACCATAGTACTATGGCATTTGGGAAGTTCTTTGCAGTACTATATAAATACCATAATACATAGTTTTAATGGCATGGTAAATATTAAAAGAACCATAGTATTACCATACCATCCCTATACCACATTATCTCCATGGTACTACCTTGGTATTTTGGACATGTACCATAGTAGCACTATAGTATTTTTGGAAGTAATTTGCAGTACCATACCATATAAGTACCATACTAAATAATTTCCGTAACATGGAAAATTTCAACAGTACCATGGTATTACATACAACCTCTGTAGCATGGTAACACCACTATATATATATATATATATATATATATATATATATATATATAAACAAAACGTATTAAAAAGTATGGTGGCACTACTGTTTACTATTTTAGACATGTACCATAGTTGTACCATGGTATTTTTATATATATATATATATATATATATATATATATATATATATATATATATGTATATATTTTTTTTTTATTCTTTGCTGTCCCATAAAAAACTATGGTGCGTGAATGGTACTACCATGGTACTACCATGTTATTTTGAAAGTAACATGGTATAAAACATTTCAGCATAATGGTATATTTCAAAGTACCACAGTATTACCATCTACTATACCTGTACCATAATACAACTACACTGTATTGTTTTGTAAGGGTTCTTAGAAATATTTCAAATAATACTGTGGTATTGTCATAGTACATTGCCAAGTTACCATGGTAGTGTGTTTTGTCTTTTTTTCCAGAGCAGACTCCAGGGAGAATCATAGAGAATCAATGAGTGAATGCAGTGGGATAATGGTGTCAATATTCTGTGTTAAGCATTACCCATGAAACCGAGTGGCCCAGAGCCGACACAAGCTTTCAATACAACTTGCCTGTGGCAGAAAGCCACCCTGCAGCTTCAGTTTGCCCAGAGCATCAGGCTAATGAGCTTCTCTCCTTGAGCTCAGCCCACGGTCTTAGGAAAAGAAGCCCATGGTCTCTTTTTTTAACCCATGAATCCTTTAAAAACCACAGCATTTGTGTTGAAGAAGTGTTCTTATAATGCAGGCCTTTAGCTTTGGTCCAGAAGGGGTAATTTCAGTGCCAGTGCTTTTTACTTTCCCGTTTCAGGTCCTGCATCTTTCTTAAAGGTAAAGTGTGCCTTTTCTTTGATGTGAAAATGCACTTGCAATCCATTTAGAAGTGAAGATATCCAATTAAGGGCCAGCTAAATGTTTTGATTGAGTGTTAGTAAGTACATTTTGTTGAAATGGACATTATGGATTTTTACTAATACTAATAATACCTACTGAGTTGTTTGAGGCAAGTAAATTGAGCTGTTATTTATTTGTTTTTATACTGGGTATATTTTATACTGAACATATAATAATATAATATATGCTACAGCCTTATATATTTAAAATGTTAGTAAATGGACTTGAACTGAACTTCCATATAGCCTACCTGTATAGTAGTGGTCTGTGTTCAAACATTCTGACACTCAAAGTGAAGCATTGATTTTTATATATCTATATATATCAATATATATATATCATATATATATATATATATATATATATATATATATATATATATATATATATATATATATATATATATATATATCAGGAACTGATTGGAAACCTGTTTGGTGTCATTATTATATTTGCAGTTCCATTTTGCGCCACTAGTGTGAAATGACAGTTCAACTTTAAAAATAGTTTTGCATGGCAGGTTTGTTGTTACGTTTGAATTTTGCAGCAAATCACCATGCAAGTCATACCCTCTCTGTCTGTATATATCTGTGTTTCTTCTCGCCAGTCTACGTCTCTTTCTTTATGTCTCACTTTCTTTTTGAGACTCCTCGTTCTCTCATGTTCTGCTTCTTATTGTCTCTCACATCCCTCTCGTTTATGAAAGCAGGAAAACTTCATGAATGCTTTTAGGAGTTGTTCATACCTTGGAGGGGTTGAATACATTGAGTCTGATCTGCATCTTTCAATGCATCTTAATTTAGCATCTTGGAGCTCAGAGTTCCCAGCAGGCTGAGCAGAGGCTGAGGTCATCTGTGTTGACCTGTGCTGATCCACACCATCTGTGATGTGTCACTGCAGCATATCCATAGAGCTGTATGTCAATGATAGAATCGAATCGGATATACACTGTGCATGCTAAAGTGTGTTTGCTTTCATATGTCCGTATGACTCGGATTGGCAAGGGGTTGGGGGTATTCGGTTGTTAAGTCTGACGTCACGCGGCAGCGCTTCCGGGTCCTATTTCATACCATGAGAAAACAACAAATGGTGCTAATATACACACACGATGTGGTGTAATACTACAAAAAATTATTATCATAACCTTTATCTCCATACCAAAATTCCAGATGGCCAGACAATGATTCATCTTTTATAAATTGTTAAAATATTAATGTCTGTGACGCTGTGAGCACGGAGACTGATGTGTAGACTGCAAGTATTTAAAATATTTAACTTTTTTAAATGATTGATGTTTAATATGAATAAATAGCGCTCATAAACGGCCCTCGATGGCATTCTCAAGTGAAACGAGTCGAGGCTTGGACCTGGAAATGGCGTTCCTTATGTCACGACTTAACAAGCGGATAATTTTCAGAATAAAAATGGCATTAAATGGTTGGGATTGTTCAGGGTTAAGCCAGTAGGTGGCAACAAAGGACTGCATTTATTTGATTTGATTAAATTGATTTAAAAGTATCTTTTGAGTGATTGATTCAATTCCGTTACTCATTAAATACAACAGTCTCTCTTTTTTTTTTTTTTCGTTCTTGAATGAATCTTTGTTTTTGAATGAATCAGTTAATGAATGAATGACTGAATGACTCACTCATGAAGATGTTCACTTGTCACCACCTACTGGTGTTACAATGTAAATTGCAGAAAGCAATTTAAAATACACCACTAATGTAAACATAAATAAGTATTTTAATTTAAATTATAAAAGCATAAAATATATTATATTATTAAACATAAGTATTATATTTAAATACCCGAATAATAAATATACAGGCAGGGAATAGTATCTAAAATTAGTCAGACAATGTATAAATACTAATACTACAATTTTTTAATTAGTTCATATTTTTTATGTGCTATATTTTTTAATACATGGTGATGCACATTGTATATTTTGCTGTTAAAATGGACTATGAATTCATTTACACTCATGATTTTCTCTCATTTAAAATAGAGGTTTATGTAAATATTCAGTTCATATGTAATTGCACTTTCAATACTTCTATGATGCTAACACTGAAGATTGAACAGGTTGTTTTGTCTGACTGTAGAAAGAAGCACACCATTTTCACACTCCTTGAAACTAAATGGAAAGTTTCCCAGCTTCTCAGTGTAATTTCCCGCATAATAACTGGCTAATTTATTATTTCGTGCATGTATCATGGTTTCTCTTCTGGACTGGAGACTATTCAAAAAATGAGTTCAACAAAGTTGGAGCTGTCAAGAAACTCAGACAAGTGGACGCGCCGATAACTGCTCTCATTTATATGGAAATGGAAATGGTAACCAATCAATTTCATTCATTTGAATGAATCCTCTTGCCCCTGTGTGGAACCATCGATTTAACTCCAGCCCTGGTCAAAGACACCTCCTGAAAACTCAAAATTCAGTGCAGTAGCTTTGCAAAGAGATTTACCTCGGCTAAAGGCCTTTGCACACTGAGTCCGAAATTTTCGCATGCGTTTTTTCGTATTCGCAATCCTAAAAATTCGTCACGCACAGAGACCTTGCACACTGAGTCCGATGCGTATTAATGAATGCGTTGCGAAAAAAACGCAAAACAAATCGCAAAACAATACAAAATGATGTCTTCAAGCAGTGAGCACGACAGTTGTCTCCTCTCTTCTTAAAAAGAGAAAAAGAAAGAGGAAATATTGGGTCCATTCAATCCCGAGATTGCATAGAGAGAAAGGAGAATTCACCTCATCAAGGATCTGCGGGATTATCCGAGCGTTTCAAAGATTACTTCAGGATGTCAGTGGCTCTGTTTGATGCTTTACTTACTGGCACAATCTGTCTTTATATTCGGTCTCTTTGTATTGCTCATGTTGTTTGTCATTCAGTGCTGCTGTTTTATGCTGTAGAAGACGTGGATCAACTTGTCAGATGGCATTCTGGATTTTTGCGTTCGCGTACGGTGGCTCTGAATTGTCAAAACGTCTCTCAAAATGCGTACCACGGATGCGAAAAACGCAGAAAATCGAACCTGATCCGAATATTTTTTTGACGGACGAAAGTTTCGGAGGCAGTGTGCAAACGCGATTGACATAACGTGAGGTCGAATTTATTTTTTAACGTGCGTAAGTTTCGCATGCGAATTTCGGACTCAGTGTGCAATGACCTTAAGTGCTGTCAACACGATCTGTTTTGCATTATATGGACTTCAGCCTTTATGTCTGTCTTCTGCTTTGTTTCTGTTCATGCAAAGTTAAATACTCGGTCAAATGAGTTGGATACGATGCAAAAGATTAATTGGAGAGGGCCACTATAACATACTTTTGTTTTCGTACTCTAGGTGCCAATAGCGATTCCAGTGGATTGTTCTAGAATGAATTTCGGTGTTTAAATGAATCTTTTAAGAGAACAAATCATCCAATGAATCACTTAAGTCTTTGTAGACACTTGCTGAATTCAGAATAGCATACTATCATACTACTTTTACGTTTTTCTGACTTAAAATACTACCCCATTATTATGCATTGCAGATCATCATAAAAGTCCATCAGCTCTTTCCCTCCAGTGTTTCTGCATTGAGATAACTCTCCATCAACCTCCCATCAGCCACAGGTTGAATTATTTACCGTTCATTGACATGCAGCCTCACCAGCGTGTTTGTTGGTGAAATATTGATACCTGCCCATTTTGAGTTCAAAGCTTTAAGAATAAAACATGCCCCCCTCTTCCACAGTCACTCCGCATGCAAATCCAAACAAATCTTCATTTGCGGTATGTCTCACAAGCATCAATGCACACAAAGAAAAGCAATTAAGATGTCGGAGCAGCTTAGGCTTGAAGCGGATGCAAGATTGCTCTTGACGTATCATGCTAGTTAGCGGAGAAGCCTGCAGGAGCACTTCGCGAGACTTGGGTCAAAGTTCACACGAGGGTCCTCAAGCCTGCATTGACTGAGGTACTTGTGAATGTTTGAATGATCGCAGTGGGTTTAACAAGGTCACCCTCCAATCAAATTGATTGAGAGTTAATTTCAATGCTCGGACTCTTGATTTGCCGTCTATGAGAGTCCGACAGCCTCTTTGTTTGCTTTGTGTGCAGTTTCCATGGAGACAGCACTACCGGTGTCATGCACCAGAGACCCGGCTAAAGACTGTTCTTAAAGGAAGGACTTCAACAAATGTTACAGACAGTGTTGTTCATTTGACTGGAGTTCTTACTGATGATGTCAGTGACGTATAAAACAGCACCTGACAGTTCAAGACAACAGTGCTGATTTGTAAATTTGGTGTGAACAAAAAGATGCTTAGCTCTCGTTGCACTTGGGAGCCAAAAATTCAGCCCCAGTAGAAAGAAAGAATGAATGAATCAATCAATCTACTAATCTATTTATTAGGGGTGTGATGAGATCTTGTGGCATGAGATCTCCCAAGAATAAAATGTGACAAGATTTCTCATTGAGGTGAAAAGCAGTCTCTTGGAATTGCGATGATGGAGTGATGAGATGACTGATAAGACAAGCATCAGTCATATCTTGTAGAATGCGTGCTCAGCACTGGCGTTCCGTATTCACAGAGTATGCGCGATTTCGAAAGCGAAAGTAAAACGCGAGTGCGCATTCAAACGCGATTTCAATACCCCACATTTTGAAAGCGGCTCCCTGATGCGTGCAAATATCTCCCGATATGAAAGCTATGATAGGCTGGGCTGTGTAGTTAACCATCGCTTAGCTCTGTATCATGCTTGAAGAAAAAATTTATTTGCACTTTGAATATTGAGAGAGTACTATGATTATGCTTGCACTTCTTGTTTGACTAAGAGAAAACTGTGTTATTCATTTTCATTTATATTGTTTTTATTTCTTTGATCAATTTGTGGAAAGGAGTTCAGATAGGAGGTCAAACGTTGTAGAAGCTCATAAATCATGTACAGTAAGGTCTGAAGAGACTTGTATGAAATCATACAGGAGAGAAGCCAGTCAGTTGAGTTTGTGGCAAAACCTTTTACAGTGCTTGAGCATTGTTGTCTTTTGCTGGATATGATCATTCATATTCAGAAACTAGAATTAAAATTACACTCATTACAAGATGTTTAGTTAAACATTTCATATATTTCATCATCTAGGATTTCTTAAAAATACTAAAAAATCTATCCATCTATCCATCTATCTATCTATCGGTCCCACTTTATATTAAGTGGCCTTAACTACTATGTACTTACATTTAAATTAATCATTTGATACAATGCACTTATTGTGTACATACATGTTTTTACATTGTACTTAGATTTGAAAAACACCTGCATGTAATTACATCTGTAAATAATTTCTGTAATTACATTTATAATTACACTGTTGACCCATCTTTTACACCTAACCCTTACCCTTAAACCTACCCATACCACCAAAGCTTTCCCTAACCTTACCCGTATCCCAATTCAATAGCAGAAAAAGTGTTTTGCAATTCAATATGAACCCAATAAGTACATTGTACTTATTTTTTGATGTAAGTACATAGTAGTTAAGGCCACTTAATATAAAGTGCGACCTATCTATCTATCTATCTATCTATCTATCTATCTATCTATCTATCTATCTATCTATCTATCTATCTATCTATCTATCTATCTGTCCATCTGTCCGTCTGTGGGTCTATTTACATGTAATGCTAATTACAGTTATATGAATTATATTCCTTAGTTTCAGCTCATTTTAATTGTACAAATTTGATTTATTTATTTGTTTGTTTGTTTGTTTTATAATGAGCTTAACAAACCTCATCTTCTAATGCCTTTGTTATTTTAGTAAGCAATAACCGTATGAAAAATGTCTCGGTTACGAAGGTAACCCTCGTTCCCTGAAGGAGGGAACGGAGTTGTACGTCGGACAGGCCGACGAATAGGAATCTTGCTAGAGAGTCCAATCTGCTTCGAGTGTAACTAAAACAAGCCAATGCACATTGGTATGCAATCATATGCAGCCTTGCAGCGCGGGTAATTAATGAGCAGCAGGTGCGTTGCATCTTCAGGTTTTCTCTGAGGAGCCAAACAGGTTAGGCGGCAGGTCCAGCGACTGTGGCGACGGGACGTACATCTCTGTTCCCTCCTTCAGGGAACGAAGATTACCTTTGTAACCAAGACATTCCTATTCAATCGGTCACGTTCGACATATGTCGGACAGACCGACGAATACGAATCCCTACCAAAGCGCCACAGGAGCTGCCCCCTTCCAGCGCTCCATGCAAGCCTCCAGCCCCCACTTGCCTAAGGACGGTGGGACAACACAGAGAGTGTCGATCACTGAATGACGAAAGTGACCGACTGAATGGGAACATTCCAGTCCCATAATGCCTGTTTAGAGCTTTGATTTTTCACATAAACGTACAGTACACATATGAGAGTTCAGGTTTGTATAATTAAAGAAGTTCTTGATGTGTCAGGTATGACATGCAGTCTAAATTATTATCAGAACCAATGTGAATATAGAATACACAAACATACAGGTTATTGCATCATTTTTGCCTTTAGATTTGAATATTTGCTGCATATTCAGTTATTATGCACTAAAATATTTATAAATAAGTGCATATGGAAGTAAATTAATGCCAAATGTTTTTGAAATAAAAAGCTTGCTGAATTGCACTAATTGGAGAAAAAAAAAAAAAAAATAATAATAATATATATATATATATATATATATATATATATATATATATATATATACACACACACACACATTACATTAACTGTGCTTGCATTTTGATGCATTGCATTTTTAAGGCTTGCATTTTTATGGGCTGAAATTCAACATGGTCGTATATTTAAGCTGTGAATATTTCTAATCAAAACATTTCACATACATTTTCATCATTAAAATTCAGTAATTTATATTCATCTTTCAGATTTCACTTCAAAAATATTCATTCTGTTTAAAAAAAACAGCTTATAATATTCGATTAGAATATTCTTTACAAATTCGCTTCCACAAATTCAGTGGTTCAAATTCGGCAGAAAATTCAACATTTCACATCTGGGAACTGCAGGAAAAGCAGTAGAGTGCCGATGCATGATCTCCATCTGCTGTTAGTTGGCTTCACCAGCAGGTGCCGCTAGCGGCTGTTTACAAAGACCAGAGCAACGACTAGTAAGTCATCATTCATTCATAAAAAAAGATTTGCAGAAATAGAGCAAGCGGTAAGTGAACGTGTGATGATTATCAGGGCCAGTATGAATGCAGAAAAACTGATAAAGACACAAAAGCTGCATTTATGTTTAATTCAGTGTCTTTACGGTTATTTTCAATGTTTAGTCTACATGTAAGCATCTTTCTATCCAGTGAACGAGATTATAATGTTATTCCCCGATGCTGATGTACAGATCAAATGTTATGTCTGAGGTGGACATATATTTCTTTCTGTTGTTTAGTTTCCTTAACTTTATATCACAGAGCTGTGTTGTAATACTAGGGCTTCCCTCATACATCATAGGATTCCCCTGCCATCGGGACATATAAAACGTTTAACATAGCTTAATGGACTAGTACACTGATATAAAAGACCAAACTCGCACCTCATTTGTGATGTAGGTTATACTATATAGGCTCCAAGAAAGCAGATACTGGCATAAAGTTGGCATAAATTCCTGCAGATGTGAAATGTTGAATTTTCTGCCGATTTTGAACCACTGAATTTGTGGAAGCGAATTTGTGAAGCGAAATAAAATGGACCGTCAAATATTATAGGTTGTATTTTGGAAGTGAAATCTGGAAGGTGAATATAAATGATTGACTTTTTAATAATGAAAATTGTGTGAAATGTTTTGAATTTAAATATTCACAGCTTAAATAATAATAATAATGCATTTTATTTAACCGCGCCTTTCAAAACACCCAAGGTCACCTTACAGGTAAACAAGCAATAACAATATATATATATATACATTGTAAAAAGTTAGGTCTTAAGACGGGATTTCAAAGTATGCAGACTGTCAATATTACGGATATCGAGAGGGAGAGAGTTCCATAGGCGAGGGGCAGCATGGCTAAAAGTTCTAGCTCCCATGGTAGTTAAGCGTATACGTGGTAAGACAAGAGAGATTGTGAGTGAGGATCTTAGAGTGCGTGAAGGGGTGTAAATATGAAGAAGATCAGTAAGATATGGAGGAGCGAGAGTGTGAAGTGCCTTGAATGTGAGAAGCAGGATTTTAAAGTCAATTCGATATTTCACAGTTGGTGAAATGTGCATGGTAGAAGGGGTTCTAGTAAGAACACGAGCCGCAGAGTTCTGAACCAGCTGAAGTTTATAGAGAAGTGTGGAAGGAAGACCAGTAAGAAGAGCTTTGCAGTAATCAATACGTGAAGTAACCAGTGCATGGATGAGAATTGCAGTATTGTTCATTGAAAGGGAGGTGACGAAGACGATTAATATTACGCAAATGAAAGTATGCAGTAATAAACGTAAATATACGACCATTTTGAATTTCAGCCCATACAAATGCAAACCTTAAAGGTGCCCTAGAACCATTTTTAACAAGATGTAATATAGGTCTAAGGTGTCCCCTGAATGTGTCTGTGAAGTTTCAGCTCAAAATACCCCATAGATTTTTTTTTTTTATAAATTTTTTTAACTGCCTATTTTGAGCCATAATTATATATGCACCGATTCAGCGTGCGGCCCCTTTAAATCTCGCGCTCCCCCACCCCCGAGCTCTCGACTGCCTTAACCAGCATAAACAAAGTTCACACAGCTAATATAACCCTCAAAATGGATCTTTACAAAGTGTTCGTCATTTATTCACATTGCTGCATGCATGCATCGATTCCTGGGAGTATAGTATTTATGTGGATGTTTACATTTGATTCTGAATGAGTTTGAGGCTGTGCTCCGTGGCTAACAGGCTAAAATTAACATTACATGCTGTTGGAGAGATTTATAAAGAATGAAGTTGTGTTTATGAATTATACAGACTGCAAGTGTTTAAAAATGAAAATAGCGCCGGCTTTCTTGTCTCCGTGAATACAGTAAGAAACGATGGTAACTTTATTAACCACATTTAACAGTACATTAGCAACATGCTAACGAAACATTTAGAAAGACAATTTAAAAATATCACTAAAAATATCATGTAATCATTGATCATGTCAGTTATTATTGCTCCATCTGCCATTTTTCGCTATTGTCCTTGCTTGCTTACCTAGTCTGATGATTCAGCTGTGCACAGATCCAGACGTTTTGCCCTTGTGTAATGCCTTGAACATGAGCTGGCATATGCAAATATTGGGGGCGTACATATTAATGATCCCCACTGTTACGTAACAGTTGCTGTTATGTTGAGATTCGCCTGTTCTTCGGAGGTCTTTTAAACAAATGAGATTTATATAAGGAGGAGGAAACAATGGAGTTTGAGACTCACTGTATGTCATTTCCATGTACTGAACTCTTGTTATTCAACTATGCCGAGGTAAATTCAATTTTTCATTCGATGGCACCTTTAAAAATACAATGCATCAAAATGAAAGCACAGTTATTGTAATGCATTTTTTTTTTTCAATTAGTGCAATTCAACAAGCTTTTTATTTCAAAAACATTTGGCATTCATTTACTTCCATAAGTGCACTCCTACTGGACTAATTCAATAATGATTATTGTTGAATTTTAACTTCAAAACAATACAAATGTTGCAAACACAATTTTGAGAATGTCAATTCATTTGGGGCTGTAAAAAGCAACTGTGGAATCCTAGTGGGACTGAACCACAGCCTGATTCTGATTCTGTGCTCACAATCAATTTCTTTGTGAGGTTGACCTTTCAAATGTGACCCATATTAGGGATGTGTAAAACTAGCTAACTAAATAAGCCCAGTATAATTAGACTGGTTTTAGGTTCAGTTGACCCCAATCGGATGTTTTTTCTCAGGAGGCGTTTACATAAGATGTTTTCTTGTGTTCAAAACAGCTATAAGGAGTGGAATTGAGGAGCATGCAGGGACTATTTTTAACCTCTGCTTCAGGTCTGGGTTTATTTTGCAGTAATGAGTGGCCGACTGTGTATTATACACTTTATTGTGTGTGTGTTTGTGTTTGTGCAAATGCCTCTGTTTTGAAGAAAGCAAGCATGTGTGTAAGAGAAAAATAAAGCAACAACAAAGAAGGTCAAGGAGATACTTTAAGCATTTGAGAAAGAGATTCAGAAAAAAAAAACTGAGCAAGATGAAGAAAAAGAGCACAACAGATGTGGCAGGTCACGGCTGTCACAGGTGAGCGGAGTGAGCGATCTTTCTCTGGCTGCTTACCCCTGTTCATTTATTCTGGATCAATTTTATTGAGTTTCATCAAGTGAGCGCCGAGCTGCCAGAGACGATGGCTTGGCACAGCCGGCTGGATGGCAGATGCTGCATTCTGATTGGCAGCTGGGCCGTTCCTCGGACGTCCATGCTGACAGAACGTTGGCTTTGGGTTCAGGAGAGCGGCTTCCAAAGTCGTGCAACTGAAGTAGAGATAACTAGGTCTGTACGGACCACAGTCGGTTTTCACAGCTCAAGTGAGGACGGATACAGACACACACATGATTAAACTGAGCCCAACATGGTATCTTTATGGTATCTCAGTATGGTCTTGACCATAAAAGCATACCACGGTATTCTTTAAAGTAGCATATAGATAGGGCCTTAAATTAGAAATCAGTGTCTGCGAGTACATGAAACACTGTCACTCTGCCAACAACTGTTGGCCGGTAACATTTTCATGAATTCTAACAATATATGAATGTGAACAAACATGAACGACAATCAGGTCAGTTGACGGTCCAGCATTGCATCGTCATGAAAGTTTGAGCCTTGACAATTTATATATTCAAGCGCAAGAAGACACAAAAGGGAGCTCATTCTGTTACTCGCTACTCATCCAAAGCACACAACCAGAAAGCAGCATCTCGGACAGCCCACGAATACCTAACTGAACTCTCTTTCACATTGTCTTCCACTTGAGCAGACAAATTCACACAAAAAAATTGAGTATCCAAGTAAACATAGTTGGTTATGTCTTAAGCGAATATAACGCATGTGTAAGAGTATCAGTATATTAGATCCGTGCATTCGCTCGTAAAGTGACAGCAACGTAATATTCCAGCTGCTGTTTGTTTTTATTGTTAATAAACAACAATGGACAAAAAAAAAAAAAAAAAAATAAATCACTCACTGCTCTTGACTGAATAAGCTTTTGTAACTTTAATAAGGATTCATTTGTAAGGGTGTTTCCTTTATACAGTGAAGAATATGCAGTGTCATTTTACATGTGCTTACTTCATTACATTTCTGTACATGAAAACTACTGTAAGACCTACCTGAAATATATGAAACACACTATTTATTACATTTGTATCTTTGTTATATTGTATTTATTTGTGCTTTTGCTTGTAATTTGATAATTTGTTCTTATTTTATTACAGACTGTTTATTTGTCTTTAATACATTTTTAAATCTATATTAGTTAGGCTAGTAGTTTTAGCTGTGGTATTAAAATTGCAATAGAGAATTGTGAATTTTCACTGGTATCTAAAATTTTGGTCATTACTGCCTGTTTCAGGGCCGGTAAAAATTGGCCGGTACATTTTCTTAAAGTCGGCATGAAATCAAAATTGACAACTCAAATTTTTTATGGAATATTGTAGTATTTATTATCAATAATTTATCCGTGCACTTTTTAAAAAAAAAAAATTATGTGCCTTCGTAATCTTTAATCAAAAACATTAACCTGCCCTCCCCCTCAAAACGACGCGTCGTCTTTTCCTGTCACATGCTATGGCGCGAGGGCAGAGCTATCTGGAACTGCCAGCAGATTCAGTGACATAAGGGGTAAATGCTGTTGCTGGGGTAAGTTTGTAAACATTGCAACGTTTCCTGGTGGTGGGGCTTAGCTGGAGGCAAAAATAGACGCTGGACTCAATGTTGACAAGCGTAAGATAGCATGTTTTAGGAGGGATTTATTAAACATAGGTGCAGAAGAAGGTTCAGAACTGTCTGAATATGTACAGTCACTGACTCTGCGGGACCGTGACAGCTATTTTTGTACATTAACTTAAGTTTTGGATATTTCCTAGACAACATATGAATTACTTTCGGGTGGTTCGGGGAATTTTGTCAAGGCTTATTGTCTAATGTAACCTAACGCTGGGCTAACTATGATTATGGCTAGCAATGTGGATTATTTTAAGAGACCATTCAAAGGATGGCACACACATGTATTGCTGTATGTTTGTTTAACATTTAAGCTAGCTAGTGCGCTGAAAGTTGGCGACTTTTCACCTATAAAACAGAAACTTGCTGATTTGTACTAGATAAAACCAACACACCATTATATATGCATCGATTATTTGACCTGATATGAAGTGTGCACTGCAAACACGAGTATTATTTATGATCGTCTCCGTCCAGTCTGTACGCCGTATTGCATTCAACCACAATCATCTTTTTGATTTCTGTGAAGAAATGTCTGCCGGGATCTGGTAAAACTTTAGTTTTGAACAAAAAGTCCTGTTCCTTCTATTCTGGCAGCCAAAAACACAACAAGACGACATTTTAAAGTCAAAACCTCAAACTTTTAGCGCGCCCGCTATCAGTTCTTATTTATATTTTGCCTCCAGCTAGGGTGGTGACATCACAGTGACGTAGGCGATTAAGGGGTCTATAGAGATCAATGCATAAACCACCGCTGATACCTCAAACATTGAAAGGAACCTGATGGAGGACACGCTCAGTCAGTCAGGCTGCGTGTCCACTGGAGCAGAGCAAGCGACCAGAGCGTTTTTAGATTCATTCTATGGAAGTTGAGCGTCACACTTAACTTAGGCGCGAACATGAGGCTCAACTTCCATAGGAATGAACTGAAAATGCTCGCTCCGCGCCAACAGACACGCACCGTCAGTCAGTCTCTCTCGCGCACTCTCTCGCTGTTTAGTACCATTGACCGTCCTCGTCATCCTCATTAAATAAAGTTCTTACAGTAACATGAGGGTGCTCGCAGTGAGTCCGGTGGAGAGAAATCCCCAAACGCGCATTCAGATCTGCCTCCATTTTGTTAGCAATGCCCAACTTCCAATGATCCAATCAATTCCTGAAGTATGAAATCAATCCCACCCTCTCATTTCAGATGCGTTTCACTCGGATAGACGTCACAGTAGAGAAGAAAAAACAATCGCAACAGTTTTCGGCCCTGGCATATAAGATTGCATATTCATATATACTACCATGGTTATCTGGACATGTACTATGGTAGTATCATAATATTCTTGAAAGTACCATGCAATTTCACTACAATGGTATTCCAAAGTACTATAGTTTTACCATGGTACCACCGGCATCCTTTTTTTTTTTGTAAGAGAAACTATATGCATACCATGTTAAATTTCTATAAAGTGCTCTCACATAAGAGCTCACACCTCAGTGACGACAGTGTCTTAATTTCTCACTGTTTGCATTGGGATTCAGGAGGCTGTTTGAATGTTTAAGTGCTTATTAGGCTGCTGATGGTGATTTGTACACACTGTGGACACATTGACGGTCAGTATGACCTTTTCTCTCAGGACTAGTGCTGATCATGACTCTATGAGCCCAGAAATGTGAAGTCTGTGTGTTTGTTTCCCCGTGAGGTAAATAAGGGCAGACAGCTGTCTTCAGTCAATCAGAGCTACATGACCTTGTGTTTAGGACACAGTGAACACCATCTGGAGTCTAAACAACAAGATACTTCCATATAATGAAGTATTAGCCTTAAAGATATAGTTCACTCTTATTTGCTTGCTTTCATGTCAGTATTACCTGTATTACTTTCTTTCCTCGATTAAAACAAGATGAATTAGGAATAATACATACTTGTTGCTTCAAAAAGAACGCAAGTTATCATGCAAACATTAATTGTCTATATGGCTCTTGAGCTATATTCCTTATCTTGTGAAGCCGTGTGATTGCTTTATGTGAGGAACAGACAGGAATTTCACCAGTAATCTTATTCATATCCAGTGAACCTTTGACCACACTGAGACTGGATCTTTGAATCACTCGAAAACGGGAACAAATCATTCAGGGGTGCATTTCATATGCAATTCTGTTCTGTTGGACAGGCTGCATAGTTGGCTGGGTCTTTCCGGAACGGTATTCGGTTGGTTTCAGTCTTACTTAACCAATCATGGCCAGTTTGTTAGCTTAATCACAAATCTGATATCATGTCTGTTCGACATGGAGTTCCTCAGGGTTCCATATTGAGCCCAATTTTATTTAGGATATATGCTTCCACTTGGGCAGATTATCAGGAAATATGGTCTTGGGTATCACTGCCATGCGGATAATACTCAGATTTACATCACAACTAGCCCTGATGTCCATGCCCTGACAGTATAGTGGAGGCTACTCGTAAGGCATAGCATATTAGTTTGTGTAACGTAGTTCGTATGTACGGGAAGAAGGAGGCGGGAACCGGCAAACATTCAAACCATAACTTTAATATAAAATAAACAAAGAACAAAACGAAACGAAAACCCTCATGGATGTCTGCCGGCCACACAAACATAATAAAACATAAAGTAAAGTCCAGGCCTGGTCCTCTCTCGTCCTTCACTATCGTCGCTCCTCCTTTTATGCTTCTGGAGCTCCTCCGTGAGAGATTCGAGACCGGTGCAACGTGCAGCTGACCGGCCTCACGCCACTCCTTCACGGCTCTCGCCCGCCCTGTTCGTCACAGTTTGGTTGTTGTCTCCAGCATGGTACTTCCCACTAATCAGTCCTTACACTCTATCACGCTCTCTCTGTTTTGACAACTCTCTTTTACTTCATCAGCCTTCATGTAAACTTAAGACCATGGGAGAAAGAGCTTTTTTCATTCAAAGCCCCCAAGCTATAGAATGTGCTTCTTCACCATCAGAAACCAACGATTGAACTTGCGACCATAGTTGGCTAATGGTGCTTTTGGGAAATGCACCCCAGATTGGTTCTGGATCGACTTATTCACTGGAAAGATCCGATTCAGAACATTCATTCATGAATCAAACATCACTAATTCTAAACAAGCAGATCAAGATTTTCACGCAAAGCTATCACATGACTTCAGAAGACTTGGATTATAGCATTTGGGTCAAATGAACTACTGTAATGATGGGGCTTTCGTGTTATTTTGATGGCCATAGTCCTCAGTCTGAAAAGAGTGGCCAGGATATCAGTATTATAAAGAAACGAGATGAGGCATGAGTAAATAATGACTAATTTAAATTTTTGGGTGAACTATTTCTTTGGGAATAGGTAAAGTCTTGCACAAAGGCTTGACATTTGTAGCTTATACTTCGATGGTTGGATCAATGGTTATTTTATATATATATATATATATATATATATATATATATATATGAACACAGGGATTGTGTACAGTGGTTTAAAAACATTGAGCATGGTGTAACTAAGAAATAACCAGGTGTGAAATCGGAGTTGTTCACAATGTTCTGAATCTTGAATACTGTTTCCCAACTAGCCCTGCCCATCGTGAGATCTCATTGGTCTAAAATCCCTCCACTTGTCATACATGACACATTTCATGCTCTTATTGATTGTGTCATGTTATGTCATGTCTTCTCGTTTGGCATAAATATGATTTAGACCTATTTATACTCTTCAAATTAACAAACATAGCAAGCCTTGCTTCTGTTTTTTTTTTTTTTTTTAATCGTCCAGTATAATCCTGCATCTGTATGAATTTGATAAGACGCGTTGATTCATGCGCCATTTAATCAGAGGTCCAGTAAACGCTTTGCTAATGAACTTTCATGCAGTCAAAAGCACCTGAGGAAAAGCAAATGACAGTTGCTTCATCAAATACCGTTTCAGTCTAAACAAATCAGGCTCAAAATAACAGTGCTGCCACGTTGAGAGAACATTTAACATTCCGACTCGGTATTTCCAAATATGACTGCGTTCATCTTGTTAGCGAAGCCGCTTTAAAGACATCTGCACATCTGAAAATGTCTCAGCTATTTATTTGTGTACCATGATGCTTTTATGGTGTTTACCTCCTCTGTTGCCATTTAGATTTAGTTGGGCCATTTTTCACAAATCATAAATGTTTAATGACACATTTACGGGAGCAGGGAAAGCTTATCGACTGTGACATTAATCAGAATTTTTTTTTTTTTTTTTTTCCTGCCATTGCTCATATCCAGTAAAAGCTTTTTCCCCTTACATTTTAGAATATGAATTACTGAACTTGCTATTTCTGTGTATTTTTAACTCCTTTTTAAATAGATTGATTATGTATATGTAATTTGAAACCTGACCATAAACTTTCATCAAATGCATGCCAATATGATGCATATTTTCCCACCAAATTACATTATTTTAATGAAAAAAACGTTCACTATTTATTATTATTATTATTATTATTATTATTATAAATCAACATACAGGCCATGTTGTATATTTAAGTTATGTTTTAGAAATATACTTTACAACTTAAAAATAGTATAGCATTGCCTTTTATCACATTACATTAATATAAATTTGAGAAGAAATTAATATCACAATGCAAAAAAAAAAAAAAAAAAAGTTTTAACGTTCCACATTCTTTCTTAACAGTTTCCATGCATGGGATTCATGACTTTTACATAATATTTTAAACATTATATAATGTTACAGTTATTATTTTTATCAATGAAAATTATTTTTCATTATAAAAATTATAAATAGTTTGTAAACGTTTTAATATATAGTTTACTCATAAATATACAGATCTCAAATCTCAATAACAGCTTGTAACAGGTCCGTACAAATAATTTTCAACCCCACATATGCAGAATCTGTTCATTTTCCCCCCTGGATTCCTTGTTGTGTTCCTTACACAGCTGCTTAATTCGTACACCTCCAGAAAACATCCCCAAAAATTCCTTGATCCCTCACATCCCAGAGCAGTTTCATGCGCTGTCAGCCCTGTTACCCCAAACGCCGGTGGCCCATATTGCATTTGCGGTGTGCTGTGAGGTCACGCTTGCATGGCATCCCTGGAGATGAATCAACTTCCTTTACAAATCAGCCTAATCCTGGAGGCGTCCCGTTCGGCCAGCGTTTGCCCCCGAGGAGCCGCTAGATAAGCAGCCAGGAGTCCCGAGCTTCGACGTTTTTAATTACGATGAGATCTCATGAGATATGCAGAAAAGGGGGGGGGCGCCATTGCAGGCTTAAAAATCGTGCCTCTCCAGCTGTTGTTTGCTGTCAAAGGTGGGGCTGGGACAAGACAGATAGCGGCCCTCCGAGACCCTGAGTGATTTAGAAGATACGTGACCAGAAAGGCCCTGTTAGCTTCCATTGGTGCATATGTAAAAGGCACCTCCATCTCATGCTTATCTATGTGTGATTGTTGTACTGGTCTAATGCATCATACCTGCATGAATGTTCAAATAGACGAGAGAATGTACAGATCGTGACTCACACGCCATGGTTTACTGTACTGTGGTCGTGTTTCATATTATTCTACTACTCACAGACATAAATACAGATAGATAAGCACACACATAGTAAGGAAATAATACCTGCAGTATCCAGCAGCATTAGCAGAACAACCAAGGCATCTCTCAGTGGTACGGCTGTGAATCATTGAGAACTAGATTTTATACTGGCACTCAATGATTTTCATGACATGTGATTTGTCAGTGGTTCTACTAGAATGTCTGCATTTTCTACTCAAGCAGACACTGTAATCAGGGTATAAAAGCATTAAAAGTCATTAAATGGATTTTGCAAAAATTAAGGCCTTAAATGGCATTAAAAAGCATTAAGTTTTATTTCTACAGGCATCACATTTTTTAGATAGTTTTGAAGAAAAATAATACTATCAGTTAATTTTGAATAAAGCCTAAATAATTAATAACTTTGATTTGCTGTCGCAAAATATGTACATTGGTGTGATATGCACACGGAACCAGTTTGGTAATTGCCTCCGGCCGGTGCAAAATTGCCGTAACGCCGTTTTGGACTGCGGCGCGCTGGGACCTGTAGACAGAAGGCTGCATCAGTGTTGCCAACTTAGCACCTTTTCAGACCCCTATTGCGAATTTGTCTAAGAAAGCGGGTTGTGACAAATATAGCAATTTGTTAACCCTTAAATGCATACCTCGGGTCTTTAGTGACCCGGGACATCATTCACTACCCTCCTCCTCGTTCATTTTTTAAAGTTAGACATCAACCTTCTTGGTATTCCTCAATCAATTTATTATAAAGAACATAACAAGAAAAAAATCATAAAATTATTAAAGAATGCCTATTTTTGTATTCATTTTTTGTAAAAATTGTATATGGTCGCTAACGACCCGATGTGTGTATGAGTGTACGTATATTTTTTCTGCACAACAATAATTGAATCTTAGATGACGGAATAAGTGTAATTCACCTTTATTCCACAAGGTGGCAATGTCTGATACACAATGCTGAAGTGACGACTCATTCAGACAGAAAACAAAATAATAAGAGAAACATGAAATGGCTCAGCGAGCAAGTACTGAACGCAATCAGATATGACTGTAACTGTCACTGGATGGATCTGGTGAAGCTGTTAGCGATCGAAATATTGATTTTGAAGATGTTGAAAATTATATAATTTTGAGAATACGTTTGAGATCGCGAATGGGCTCATATTCATGACCTCAAACATAAAAATAGCCTATTATTTGCTGAATTTACTGGGAAATGAGCTCTGACGAGGACAGTGATGATGGCATAAAATATCTGGTCAAACTGAGCCCTTTCAAGCTCCAAAAGCTAACAAATATGCTTTATTTTATTCTTCTGTAATTGTTACTCTAATATCAGAGGAGTTTTACATTATCGCGTCAGGTAGAGATCCTTCCGTGTTAGATATAGATCCGGGTCAATAAAGACCCGAATATGTAAGAATGATTGGCGAAACAGTCATGCATTTAAGGGTTAACCTGATCTAGCTTCCGAGCCCCCTACTACCGCACAAGCGCGAAATCTTGCTTTCCTGTCGCAGGCGTACCTCCCTGGTTCAGCAGCGCATTCAGTTGAGGATGTGCATAAAACATAACATCTATACTTTCATGTCCGAAAACATTATTTTTGTCTTACATTTCATAATAAACTCAGACGAGCTCAGTACACACTGTATCTATTTGGAAGTTGGAGCTATTTCCGTTGGTGAGTCTAAAATGTAATTCACCTTATTAACTTCTTGTTTATTGAACTGTTTTAATATCACATTTGCAATAGTGCTGATACTGGGAAAAACAGCACTGAGACCCCCATTAATTTCTGAAGCTGGTGTGTGTGCTGTGTAATGGCGGGCAGCTGGACTCTTTTTTTGAGCACAAGCTCCTTCTGTTGCCAGTCCCATTTCAAGTTAAACTGGTGAAACATACAGCAAAGGCCACTACAGACCTGGTTGAGTATAAGAGAGTATAAATTTATAAGTATAAATTTCCAGGTACTGTCATGGAAAGTGCATTTAAAAAAGCAATCTTAAAAGGTAATGGTTAGTCATGGACATTTCTATAGTAAATGTAGTCATCCTACTGACAGTTCACTGCTAAATAGAAAATAACCCTCGTAAATCGCTGCATTGAAGTAAACATATATGAAGTAAAATCATGTAAGAATGACATCACAAATGTTTTACACAGAAATTTGTGATTGTGAATCACAAATGAGGCAGAACGAATTACTCATTAAAACAAAAAAGTGCAGGCTTTCATGTTCCCTTGATCGTATGTACTATATGCAAGCAAACATTTAGTTGCTGATAGCTGGTTGCAACCATTATTGCAATGTGTATTGTAAAAGTTTGTTGATACATACAATAGATCAATTCTTCAAAACCTTCTTGTAAAAGGTAAGACCTTGACAACAAGATAAAACGATCCATGTTTCATCCATTTATTCAGCCCCCTTCGAGGGAATTGCATACAACTGTGGTGGGAGTTTTAATTGGCCGGTTGCATTGCAGCAAAATCTCCCAGTGCACTTTGTACCGGAATCTTCATATGTGCGCACGGCAAGGTGCACGTCGCCTTCAGAGAGCTCTTTGGCTTAGCTAATGGGGTTATTGATCATTTTGACACAGCCGACATTTCTATAAGCCCTCTGAAAGGCCTGCTCAAAGTGTAGCGCATCACAACCGGAATGCATTTAGATTACTTCATTGCGGCTCTGAGTGGCCAGTGCCTGCAGAAGATAGCATTCTCAAACGCCCCATCATTGCTGGCCTTTAAAGGACACTTTTTTAAATATTTGTCACAAAACTCTTTGCTGCTTCTCTTTTTCCCCAGCCCTGCTGCCAGATTGCCCGTGAGCTCTGGCTTCAGGTGCAGAAAAATCCCATTGGCCGACCTGATGAGGTGCCGGCGAGGAAATTCAAGCTCTTCTGAGAAGTAATAAAGCAATCTGAATGTCATCTCTATATTGGCTTTAGAGGTTATGGAGAACTGTCCCACAGAAAGGCCATGACCACTGCCAAGAGTCTAGTGAAGAGTTCTCTAGTGCTGATTTATAGTGCTTTTATATTGAATTAGCTAATGATAATAAAAACATATTTAAAGCTGCAGCCTACTGATATATCCTTACACTTTCATATAAAACTAAAATAATAAAATAAAGAATCACCACTGTGACAAGGCGTGCTTGCGGAGATGGATCTTGACGGTCATTATCGGACTCAAGATTTTTGAACATTAAATCATGTAAAATGAGCATGATAGGAGCCCTTTCATGTTTTGTTTTTATGGGGTTTTTTGACATATATTTTCTTCCAAAACTAATAAGAATCTGAATCAAATCCAGCAGCTGACCTGTACTTTGTATGGTGTAGCTCTTATTGAGATCGTTCTGAACTCTCTCGACCCTGCTTCACATGTAGAACAAATCAATGTACCTGCGGCCAGCATCATAATTAAGGCTCTGACGAAGCTCTTTCATTTACTCAAGCAGGGCTAATAGGCTTGTCAGACTGTACGATAAATCAGCCGTCAGCCACGTCAGACTCGAGCGCTCTCCCAAAGCTGCCTGCCACAATCAACCTCTGTCAAATAAAGCCGCTTTGTTTCGTGCCTTGGGGAAACGGGGCGAGATTAGGTCTTTGATTGACATGCGTTGGGTCAAAAGGTGCTCTTGTGTTGTTGGATTGCAAAAACAATTATATATCATCTCACCCGGTCTGTGCTCTTACTTATTAAAAGAAAACAACATGTTGAGATATGCATGTTGATATATAGCCACCGAAGGCAATTCAAAAAATTCATAATGCTCCTCAATTAATTGCACTAAAATAAGACAAACATTTCTGCAGGCTACTGTCACTGGTTTGCAAAATGTTTCTTATTGCAGCTGTGTTTAGTTTTAGTCTGTTCTCATGAAGAATAAAGGCTAATAAATGCAGTAATTGTATGTGTGTGTGTGTGTGTGTGTGTGTGTGTGTGTGTTATTCAAAAGTATAAATCAATTTTGAATACCAAATAAACAATTAGCAATGAAAGTCCCTTTTGGTTGAAGAGGAAACCGATTATCCTGTTACAAGATGGTGAGGAGATGAACGTGTCAATGCGTCTGATCGAATGGCCTTTATTATGCTTAATGCTCAAAAAATGCTCTTTTGTGGCTCAGGAGACTTAATGGATCTCTTATGCTTCTTTTAAGTAATAAGCATGTCTCAGATGTTTCTCCTAAATGTCTTTTGGAGATATAAGAAATAGCTATATAATGATTGTGGATGCTGTAGCAGCTCAAGGTGATTTGTTTTTGAAAGAATTTAATGAGAAAAGTTCGTATCACGATCTCTGACATTTGATTGCAGACTTTAATGTGAGATATCTGGTGTCTTTTTCTCTGAGACGATTGATCTGAGGAGCAGAAGACTTATAGCCTACATAAAAGTTTCTGTTTGCTCTCTAGGAGACAGATTAGATATTGAAGAGATCTTGTGATGTCCTTCAGGTCTGAGATTCTGGAATTTTTCAACTTTATAAACATTTCAAACTTTTAGCCAAGGCAGTAATGCACAGGATTAATAGTGGAAACACAAACAGTTGCGAACATTGCAAACATTCACTGTCAGTTTGATGGCATTCGAGAGGAGATTCGCCGCTGCTCCCTTCACGACTGACAGTCAATGGTGTCACGGTTGGTGGTTGCAATCCAACACGAATGACGAAGGAATTCAGTCTACATCTCATGCCCTCATACTCCACTAAATACCTTCCTCATAGGATGAAATAGCCGGCCAGACTCTCTTTTGGCCTCAGGCTCCGGGGCGATGTTGGCATCGTGGTGGGCTCGGGCTCTGCGTCTGCAGTGGGCTCAGGCTGTGGTGAGGTGATGTCCTCCTCAGCGGGCCAGACGGTGAACGCAGATCCAACATCCACATAGGTGACTAATGTCCCTCCAGGACCATCACTGGGCAGGAGTCCCTTGCACTGCTCATTTAAGCTAGTCTGAAAAAAACCCACATAGGGAGCACTCTTGGAAAGTGGTAAGGCACGTCTAAAAAGTCCCTTGTGTGGTCCTGGAAGGTATGATGTCCATATTTTTACTCATTAGAGGGTCGGTTATTCTGTCATGATTGGTGGTTGCAATCCAACACGAATGAAGAAGGCATTCAATCTAATCCACAAACAGAAATACACAGGAGAATTTCAGGAGAACATGCACACACAGGTGGGGGTAATCAGTAACCTTAATAACAAACTGGCATATGCTGGGAATTAGCAATGACAGGGAAAACAGGAACAGACCAAAACCAAACTAAAACACAAATGAACTAACAGAACTAAACAAGAAACATGTGATAAATGGTGGCCTGTCATTGTTTTCAGCCCATTATTACAGATACAAAGAAAATCCAGTGAACCACCCACTAATAGTAGCTTTAGTGACAGTAAATGCCAAAGAAAAGCCTACAAAGTGTACATTAGGGCACATGGTCAAGGCCAAGACGATTGAAATTTGTAGACCATAACATGTTTACACGCCCAGTAATACTTAAGGGCCTCTAAATTATTGTTATTATATTTTAGTAAAATGTCACTCTATTCTTCGGGGCATTATTGGATACTTAAAAGTGCTGCTGCTTTTTTGTAATAGAAGTTATCCTTAAACTCCCATTATGTATTATCTGTAAGAACTGTTGGGTCAATAAGACAAAAAACTTTTCCTGATCCAACCGTAATCACTGGAGCATATTTCAATGCCACATTAATGCAATATATTAAGGTATTATAATCCTGCTCAAGAATATCAATTAACAGCCTTTTGCAGAGTTTTAGTAAAACTACATAAATAAATGTAATTCATCCAACCCAGCTCCAACAAAAAGTACCATGGTTATTCCATGTCTTTGGACATGTAACATGACAATACTATGCTTTCTGGACATTTACCATGGTAGTATGGGAGCTGGATTACAAGTACCTTCAAGTTCCATGTAAATACCATTGGCATTCATTTCAGTGTTTCAAAGTATCACCATCCCATCACTGCACCATGGTACATCGTCCGCAGTATTTGTTCTAAGGGAGGCTGTAAGGTTCTGCAGTGCTTACATTAGCGCACCGCTCAATACTACACAATAGGCTGTACAAGGATCCTGAATTATAGAACATACATATAGAGCCCTTCTGAGCGTTTCATGAGGTGCAGCTCTGTTTTTGTAAAGATCTAAGTTAGGCATCAGACATAAAAAAAATTCAGCTGTCTCACAGGCTAAGCAGAGCTGAATTGGATTTTTGAGTTGTGAAAAGTGCTTCATAAGGAAAGACAGGTATTACTTTTACTTTTGTTCGAGGCTCAATTGAGCATCTCAGCTAGTTCTTCCAATGCCATTCACTTTCCTCTTTATTTTGCTGCGGTCCTTTAGCTTAATTGAATGACAAATATTGTCTCCATCAGTCTCCATTTGTATAGAAAGAATTGTAAATCAATATCCTGTGTGTTTGTGTAATTACTGGTAAAATATTTTAAATGATGGTCACATACAGGTGCTGGTCATATAATTAGAATATAATCAAAAAGTTGATTTATTTCACGAATTCCATTCAAAAAGTGAAACTTGTATATTATATTCATTCAGTACACACAGACTGATATATTTCAAATGTTTATTTCTTTTCATTTTGATGATTATAACCGACAACTAAGGAAATTCAGTATCTCAGAAAATTAGAATATTACTTAAGACCAATACAAAGAAAGGATTTTTAGAAATCTTGATCAACTGAAAAGTATAAACATGAAAAGTATGAGCATGTACAGCACTCAATACTTAGTTGGGGCTCCTTTTGCCTGAATTACTGCAGCAATGCGGCGTGGCACGGAGTCGATCAGTCTGTGGCACTGCTCAGGTGTTATGAGAGCCCAGGTTGCTCTGATAGTGAGTTTTAAATAACATCAGGGTTAGAAATTACTTAAATTTGGGGGTGAACTATTCTTTTATTTTTTTCTCCCATAAATTTTCTGCTGGTTTAGGCAATAAATGTTTTATGGTTCCCTGAACATGAGCACGTATTTAATCAGCTTTTTTCTGTTAAGATAATTACGTAAGATTGCAGCAATAAAATTGAAGAAATAACATATAATTCAGAATCGAAAGAATAGCTTAATTGTCATAAAAATAACGCCACAATGCAAAAACAGTCATAAAAGTAATTTGTTATGTCTTAAAGGGGAGCTATTATGCTCCTTTTTACAAGTTACAAGTAATTTAAATCTCAGGTGTGCCCAGAATGTGTCTGTGAAGTTTCAGCTAAAATACCCCACAGATCATTTATTATACCATGTTGTAAATGCCCATTTTTGAGTGCATGCAAAAACATGCTGTTTTCATGTGTGTGCTTTTAAATGCAAATGATCTGCTACCCTCCCCCTATCCAGAATAGCGCTTCCTTCATTCACAGTCTGCCTGCATTGGATACTCTGCTAAATACTACCAAGACATCTGCTTAGTTTTGATTATCATCTATATCGTGATCACGCTCACGGACATTGCAGTTCTTCTTCATCATGAAAGTTTATTATCTGCGTGCGTTTTAAAGCTACATTAGTTTAAACTTCAATTTTATCGTTTTCTGAGTGCATACATCTGAAGCACATGCACAGAAAGCTGGCTGTCAGATGGCACGTCTCGTGAGTATTAAACTAACTTCTCTTTCATGTTTTATTGTGCTTAAACTGTCAAATACACACAAGGTTGTCAAAAACACACAGTGTATTACAGTCAGTTATGTCCGTGAACGTAAACAGCAGTGACAGAAATCACGTGTATATTAGATCTGTGGCTCATTCCCTTCAAATATAAAGCTAATCCACTGCGTCTTCAGTGGCTCAGATGTCAGGAGTAAATGAAGACTCACTCTTACATCCGACATCCTCAATTGCTTACCAGACATTCATGTCGCTGCAGCTGCTCCGGTGTCGAGATAATGGCAGACTGTGTACAACCAAAGACTATAGAATAACACAAGACATGTCACTTGTATTGTTTTGAATGGGAGAAAGTGTAACGCTCCAAAGAGACGCGCATTTACGTCTGCCCATGCGCATTAGCTTGATCCAGCCTGAAAAATACAGTTTTTTGTCATGATTCGAGCGAAACTAAAGAGAAACTAAATTTATGAGCCAGTTGTTGTTAGATTTCATTGGTGATTTCAAATATGAAATTTAATCGTAAGGTTGGCGAACAGTTTTGGAGAATTTGATGTTTCCCCATTCAAAGAGATTGCATGATGCCCAGGATGCCCGAGAGGCGTTTCAAAGATGGCCGCCGAGTGAAATGACTTGTCTTAAAGGGACTTTGGTACAACTTACTCAGGGCGGGGTCTATGCTAATACGGCAGTGTCCGTCAACAGTTGTGGGCGGGGCCTGTACAAAATGATTTCACTTTGTACATAATCTGCAAATGGCTTGTTCTGAGACACTGCTTATGATTTATGGAGATTAAAAAAGAAGTGGGTGGATTTTTTTTTATTTAATTTTTTTTAATCAAAATAGGGTGGTTGTGTACACACACTGCAGACACACATTTATGTTCAAACTCCATGTAAATGTGAATTTTGTGTATAAATAACTCTCAGTATCGTGTTTGTCAGCAGTGTGTCACGTACAGTATGTGATGCTAAAAAGCTCATGGCTGAACTTTCATCTCACCCTCTTTTTGATGATGCCATTGATATTTCAGTGACATAAAGGTTGCGATGCCAAAAGCAAAGGAATTTCTTGGAAGATAATCAGACTTCTTAGAAATGTAGTTGGGATCCACATACAGTAATCTTCTCACAAGATGGCATTGCTTCTCCAGAGATATACTTTTTACTTTCAGGTCTTGAAATCATTCTTAATCTTTTTCTTTTACTTTTTTTTCCCCTCAGCAAATTCTTCAGAAACGTAGAAAGTCATCTCAAAGACGAATGGAATGGTAGAGCTCCTTACTAACATGAATGCAGTGACAGCAGTGTTTTGGTTACTATTAAACATGAGAATCAGTTTCATTCCTGATATTTATGGAGATGATAGTAGATAATTAGTGTGTTTAAATAAACTCAAAGTGACCAGCATGCTTGCCATACCTACTGCATTAGACAGAGTCACGCTCTGCAGTGAACCGTAATGATTAAGATTTTTAAGATTAAGAGTTTTTTTTTTTTTTTAAGGTCTACAAGGAATCGTTCAAGAATCTTGCAAGCTAGAAGTGGAAATCCTACTATTGCTAGCGGCTTTTTTACTATGGTCTTTAAGCAGATCAGTTGGGAGCACTTCAGATCACATAATTAATATTCATGAGCCAAGCTGATAAGTGTTACATTATGCTCACTTTTCAGATTATTTCTATGCCCCTGGTTAGAAGCAATAATGAATTTGATTGGTTTGCCTGGCAGCTAAATAGATATGTTCAGATTAAGATAATTTACTATGTCTGGCCATTTCCTTGTTTTTTTTTTTATTTTATTTTTTTATATATTTCTGCAATTGTTGTCTGCATGTTGCACGGGAGCTGGATTGTGAAACTTTCAACCGCTGCAGGTAGCCGACTAACCTCAGGCAGTCAATCAAACCGTGGAGGAACATTGAGGATTCCTCGAGGAACAATGCACCTCACCGTTAGAGGAGAACGTGGCCATTCTACAGATAAGAGACTGAACATTTTTACCTCAGTGAGATAAAGGCGTTCGGTGCTTCAGGCTTTCTGGTTATGGTCGGAAAGAAAATTACAGAAGGGTAACATATATTTGCTACAGGCTTGACTGAAAGTAATTTATGCATTTGCATGCAGCTGTTTTTGCATTATTTCTTTTTCTGCCTACGTGCCTCAGGAGAAACATCCAAAGCACTTTTTATAGCAAAGGACATATTCAATAAAATGGGAATAGACTGGGGTCATTCTGAAGAAACTACTTTATTAAAGTGTAATGGAAATAAATAAAAAAAATGTATATATGGGCCATTCTACAGAATTGGTGCAAACTGCTGTCCCACAACCAAAAAAACACATTTAAAAAACATTTAAGTATTCAAATTTTAGATGTTTACTAAGATCCTTCTATTTAATCCCACAAAAATATTTAAAATATCAGTAAGCTTAGTATATATATATCAAAAATTGATAAAAAATCTTCATTTATTGGGTACTTTCAACTTGTGAAAATGCTATTTAAATAAGTGTTGCATTTTTTTTTCATTGTTTTTGATTTTTTTTAAGTGAACTTAAAAAATACACTGTAAAAAAAATCCCAGTAAAATTTACGGTAAAAAACCGGCAGCTGTGGTTGCCAGAACTTTACCGTAAAAAATACAGTAGCAACGTAAAAAAAAAAATTGTTACATTTACGGTAAAATAACGTATTTCTTTAACTGATATAATGTTAATTTACCAACCTAATGAAGTACTAATATCTGTTTTGTACCTTTATAATACACTGACAGTCACCAAACACAGTGGTGATAAGAGTCACATGATGAATCAAAGTTTATCACAAGCAGCTTTTCCACAAGCTGAGGACAATACTAACATATAGAAGGTGCACACAGTGTCATTCACACACACACTAAACATCATCATGGTAACATGCATGAAATTTTAAAAATGCAATAAACATTAATTTAACAACATCAGATGTAACATAAAACCCTAATGTACATAACTGATTAGAAAAAAATGAGAAAAACTAAGAAGAAACAGAGTTATTTCAACGAAAATATATAAAATGTGAAGTGTCACGCATGGAATTGTGGGAATGTCAATTTACGTTTTTTCACTGTAAATTTTACAATGAATTGTTATTTTTCACTTCCAAAAACTGTGAATTTAACGGTATTTTACCGTAAAATTACATTAAATGTACCGTTAGATCTATTACAGTTATTCACCGTATATAGTATGGAAACTTTCTGTAAACCAATTGACAGTTTTTCACTGCAGCATTTTTACAGTCTTTTACTGTTAAAATCACGGTCATTTTTTACAGTGTATATTTATTTTATATTTCATTTTTAAATCTTGAAACTTTACGTGAAACTATATGTGTCCCGCATTTTCATGTCACCGCCGAAACAGTGCATGTTTTAGTCCATAGAGCTCCGGAGGTTGACGTCATGCAATCTAAACTCCGTCATTTTGGCAGGCGATCAGGAGAACGCTAGAGCGGCTGTAGCATTGGTATCGATAGTGGTCGAACAATAATTTAAAACCAGACAATTTAGACTTTACAAACCTTACTATTTCAACATGGTGGACAGCTGCTGTGCGCCAGAATGCCACAACAGGTGGGGGAAAGCAAAGGGAAAATCATCTTATCATATTCTTAAAGGGAACCCCTGGTGTTAAGACTTGTGTGGCTTAATATAATGTAAATGTTGTCTCTTACTGAAATATGTAGTAGAAAACCCATGAAAGATTTACGTTATTTAAAAAATCCATGACATATTTGGACAATGGGCGGCGCCATTTTGTTTGCATTCTATGTCGGTGACATCAAATGGTTGCACTTACTGCTCTACTGACACTGTCCTATTGCTATTTTTAACACAACACAACTTAGAATATAATATACGATGCCACATTGTGCAGCTTTTGGTTGTAATTTTCAGTCTTTACAGCTTTACTAGCGATAAGAGGAGAAAATAATTGTCCAAATCAGTCCAAATATGTCATGGATTTTTTAAATAACGTAAATCTTTCATGGGTTTTCTACTACATATTTCAGTAAGAAACATCATTTACATTATATTAAGCCATACAAGTCTTAAAACCAGGGGTTCCCTTTAAGGATCTCGGTAGATGACTGAAATGATTATTTTTTTATTTTTTTTTTTGTCTTGTCTCAGTATTCCTGTAAGTGTTGTATAAGGGTTTTTATGTTAACCCTAAAATTACATGAAAGAGTTTAAAATGCGTAAAATAACTAGGTTAACGTTATATAGGATATTTCAGTATATACACATTATCCCTCCGGTCACAATTGTGACCGAGCATAAAACAGTTTTTCACACACTTTTCCATATTTTTTTTTTTTCAAATAATTATTATTGATTATTTCAAGAGGCAATTAGTGACGCCTCATTTGGATACTTGTCTGGGAGAATGTTGGGATTAAACGGGTTGAGATGTCGTGACATGTATGATGTACTGTATTCACAGTGATATAAATATGCCTGGATACCAACAACCAAGGACAGCTAAGGTCGATTAATTTACCTAACAACACAGTTGACTTACCCAATGACGACTAAGTTTTTAGCTGTAGCCGGCAGACTCCAAAGTTGAATATTCATCACAAAATTAGATTGCGTCAATTTTGTATCCCTCCAGGCTTTTGTAGGCTTTTATAGAGTCTACGGAGTAGGACGAGGGAAAATGTAGTTGTAGATATCAGGATACTACAGGTCAGAAAATCTGTTCCTTTATCGATACACGTTAAAAGCACCCCGGGGCATTATAAGGATCTTTTATGTTTAATTGATTAAGTTTTGCTATGGACAGGTCTATGTTTTTTTAATTAAAGTGCGCAGTGAACTCTGTTGCCTTGAAACTCATGCTGCACTGCAAAAAATGCTGTTCTTACTTAGAGTTTTTGTCTTGTTTCTAGTCAAAATATCTTAAAGTTCTTAAATCAAGAAGCATTTTCTTGACAAGTAAAAATTATTTTCTTGTTTTCAGGAAAAATAAGTCAAAAATAAGTAAGTTTTTCCTTAAAACAAGCAAAATAATCTGCCAATAAGGTAAGCAAAATAATCTTATTTCAAACCAAGAATAAGCTATATAATCTTGTTTTCAGTTTGGACTAAGATTATTTTGCTTACCCCATTGGCAGATTATTTTGCTTGTTTTAAGGAAAAATGTGCTTAATTTTGATTTATTTTTCCTGAAAACAAGAAAATAATTTGTACTTGTCAAGAAAATGCTTCTTGATTTAAGAACTTTAAGATATTTTGACTAGAAACAAGACAAAACTCTAAGTAAGAACAGCATTTTTTGCAGTGTGGCGCCATTCATTTCATATTTGTTTCCGGCTATACCTGCCTACCAGCATGGTGGTGTAAACAGAGGGGGTCACGTGACCTCCGGAGATCTATTGGCTGAGACTGATTTTAACCATACCCCTACATTTTTAAACAGAAAATATTTGTGTCTCTTTCTCTCAAAGCCTCTCTTTCATAGTAGATAAGTCCCATTATTTTGAGGTAAATGTGTTCAAAAGTCTGAAAATCTTTGTGTAACTTTAAGAAACGTCACTACCAAAAATCTTTTTTTTTTTTTTTTTTTTTCCTGCAATTATGTACTTTTTTTGGGGTGTTATTCCATAAAATTTAGTTTTCAGTGTACAGCTGTTCAGAACTGTGCTAGCTAACTATGTGCTGATTAGTAAATTTGAGCTAGGCTCAAAAGTAACAAAAATTAAGTCACTACCGAAACTGTTTTGGTAGTGACAAAAGGGAACACATAATCATTTATTTGGGGAAAATAAACCAAATTTTAGTACAGTTATGCAAATCTTTTTTTTTTTTTTTTTTTTTTTTTTTTTTTAATAGCAAAAAATATAATTACATGGTAGATGTAAACTGCATCAATGTAACCTTTCTTATTAAATTATTTATATTTGTGTTTCGGTAGTGACAAATTTGGGGAGAGAATTCTAGAATTTCTAGAATTACTAGAAATGTGTATCTTGGATATTATACAATTTGCATACATACAAAATTTGTGGGAGAAGACACATTTTTTTCAAGACATTTCCAACTCTGACTTTGAACCAGTTCTGTGAATGGCCCATATATAAAATAAACTGAATTTATATATTTGCACAATAAAAAAGGGGGAAAAAAACAACAACAACAAAAAAAAAAAAACCCTTTTGAATCAAATTATCCTGTTCATTGACTATGTTCAATACTATCATACATTAACGCATACGTTTTTTAATAGTATGTAGTATGCAACTATAAATGTTTCAAACTGTAGTACGCTACATTTGTTACATGATCTCAGTATGTTGCGTGTTTAACTCAACGAATGGCATTTTTAATCAGAACAATTTTGGCAATCAGACTAAATAATGTGTCAAGAAAGAAAACGTTGTTAATATTTTTTCTGACATCTAGTTATCATTTTAAGAAATAATTATGGTTATTTTGCATTGTTTAGCTAGTTTTTGTAAAAATGTCACCTTTTGGCAGTCAAAAAAAAAAAAAAAAGAGTGCAGAAAAAATGTTGACTATATCACCTGTATCATTGAAGTTGAATGCATTGCATTGTGGGATACAGTATTCCAAACAGTGTGCTGTGCTGACGTTGGCAACTGGGTCATCCATTCATACAGAAAAAAAAAGAAAAAAAAAAATATGCATACTCCAATAATAGCATGTGTAGTATAGTATTCTATTCTGAAACATAGCCAACCATTCACCAAAAGTTTCAATTTTAAGTTTAGTTTTGCCTGTTGATTCGACGCGACCTCTAAGCGTGCGAGTCGCAGTCACTCATCTGTCATGACTCTGCTAATCCATTAGTTCAGCTACTTAATCTGCAGATATTGAGCCACTACAGCTGCTAATTACCACAGACAATTGCAACAGCCCAATGCTCTCTACCTGATAAATACAAAGCGCTTTCAATATCTGAGTGGTTGTCTTGCATTTCAATTAGATAATTAAATGTTCCTGTAGCCTGAACGGATATGGCTCAAGTGCACTCAGAGTTTGTAATTGCTGCTAACCCATCCTAGCTTGTGCAAAAGTTACTTTTGAGGGCAACTGAAGGACATCATGTCCAGGCACAGATCTCAGGAGATGGAGTCATATTGCTGTTATTATTGTCTTTGCGGAGAGGTTGTTTGAATGATTTTAACCACAATTGGATGATCGCATTGTAGAAGACAACAAATTGCTCAATTAGTGAATAGAGAATATAATGTTCTCATTAAAAGCTTTATGCAGTCTGGAAATGCATACCTGTTAGAATAGGTTTGGGGTAAACAATATCAATTGAAAATGCATGTTTTGTGTTTTTATATTTTTAAAAACCAGCTTGATAATTGAAGGTTATTTGAGTGTATATAGATGCATATCAGGCTGTGAGGGATCGATGTGAAGGATTTTCACAAACCAAAACTTTTAATTGTTTTTAATGGTGTTTTATAAAACACACTCACTAACTACACTATACAATACAGTATGTCTGTCCCTCTGAACATTTTTATTATTATTATTTGTGTCAAATTAGGTTTCATTGTCATATTATAGTATTAGCGCTTTCAGCGGTAGGTTTTGCTTTTGATTCCTGCTCAAGGAGGATTTATTTACTTGATAGTGTACATTTTATATATTACAGGATTTTAATTCATTTTTTTTAGGGATGAACAATTTTTTTTTGTTATGGCCAATTCTTGATAAGTGGCCAATATTTCAATTCTATACCATTTTGTCTAAACAACTTGCCAAAATGGTATAGTCAAAAATTGTCCAGAAAAAATTAAAATAAAAAATAAATAAATATATATATTTATTTTGTTACAAAAATCCTTTGTGTGTGTATGTTAAAGGTGCCACCGAAAGTTTTTTTTACAAGATGTAATATAAGTCTAAGGTGTCCCCTGAATGTGTCTGTGAAGTTGCAGCTCAAAATACCCCATAGATTTTTTTAAATTATTTTTTTTAACTGCCTATTTTAAGGCATAATTACAAATGCGCCGATTCAGGCTGCGGCCCCTTTAATTGTTTGCGCTCTCCGCCCCTCTCTGCTTACCTAGTCTGATGATTCAGCTGTGCACAGATCCAGACGTTAATACTGGCTGCCCTTGTGTAATGCCTCGATCATGGGCTGGCATATGCAAATATTGGGGGCGTACATATTAATGATCCCGACTGTTACGTAACAGTCAGTGTTATGTTGAGATTCGCCTGTTCTTCGGAGGTCTTTTAAACAAATGAGATTTATATAAGATGGAGGAAACAATGGAGTTTGAGACTCACTGTATGTCATTTCCATGTACTGAACTCTTGTTATTTAACTATGCCGAGGTAAATTCAATTTTCAATTTGATGGCACCTTTAATCAAAACTGGTTGGTTGTTTGTGGTCTGAACAGCAAAAGAAAGGCATGAAATCAGATCAGATTCTAAAGCACTTTAATATGTGGTTTGAAATCTGATTAAAGTTAATCAAAATAAATACTGAAATAGAGAATTCTGAAGTTTAAACATGTCCTGTATGTGTTCCAGCTGTTGCAGGGCAGGTCAATCCCAAAGCTGGGCACCCTGGACCAAATCGAAACAGGAAGTGGAGACGGATACAGCGGAGACTGTGACGACGAGGACGGATGCTGGGGATCGGGGAACGGAGCGGCCGAGAGGAGGAGAATAGTCACTATATGTAAGTATTTATCTCAAATATATGGATGTGACATAACTTAATAGTTTCCGATTTGGAAAGATGAGACTGAACTTTTTGAGTGTTGGACTTGAATCCAGTGTAGATGCACACATTTAATGGTTAACACAATCTATTCTTGTTAATTGTAGACCTTCTAATCAAATGCTTGACTTTTTGTACCTTTGTACATCATAAGTCAGAGATAACAAGTAGGAAATTCCACATCCAACGTTTGAATGGAAGGCGGAATTAGATCAGACTTCCATTGATGCTTGATATCAGAGTGTAATTAAGTGGCAAAATTAAGGTCAAGCGTACAGAAACATTTTTACAGACATTTCCTCCTCCAAATGAATTATGCAATCAAGAATAACGTGGTTGTAAAAAGTGGAACAAATCAAAGTGGCCATCTGGTAATTACTTCATCTTCCGGAGGGGATTGGATCTCTGACCCGTGGCCCGCTAAATCAACCTCAAGGGCTGCGTGCTTCTCTCTCCAAAGCTCCTCTATCTCCCATATGCTCGTCTGATTAATCGCCCCGCACTTTTTGTCTGGATAGGGGCGTTCTGGGTCATCTAAACGTGCCGTTGCATCACAGCGGTATTTCCTTTTCCTCCTGTCAATCTGCCGTACTGTGTCAGCGCCGCCTCGTGCCCCTCTCATAATTCATGGGACGCTGTGACGATGCGCTCATTTATCACAGTCTTTCCCCGCTCATCCCGCTGTATGGTCTTCCATCCAAAACCATGTCACGCCTCAGCCGTCGATGCGCCACCCGTTACGACTGTCAATGAGTTACGCAGATGGGGTTCTGCAGTCAGCAGTCATGCTTTCTGTTTGCGTCAAGACAACATGATAACTGCTTACGTGACAGTTAGTAAGGGGAGACTTCAGTGTCGTCATGGTGTGTCTGTGTTCAGATGACCAATACTGCTTGTGCAATCTGCAAGAAATCCCTTTCTTAATCAGTTATCTTAATAGTATTTCTTACCTTATATACAGGGCTTGACATTAACACCCACCAACCCGCCAAATGCGAGTGGATTTCAGCAGTGGCGTGTAACGCAGTCACTCCTACTAGCCACTTTTGATGGTTGAATTTTATATATAATATATACATCTTTCAATCGTAGTCTTTTAAAAATGGCATCTAAAATAATAAACTAAGTGCAATGTAGTGTCAAAAATATTGATTTTTCAATACATTTTGATACTGAAATATCTGAAATACTTCCGATACTCATTATCAACAGAATAGATACACGATATCAGCTGCGCTTTCTCTCTCTCGTCTCTCCGACAGAGAGTTGAAACACAAACCCTTCACTCACTCGTTTCATTTGCTCCATATGAATATTGTTGGTGTTACAGGGCTTGAATTTCAGTGTGGGATTGTGTGTATTGGGCATCATTTTACTCATTCCCACAGATTTTGTTCTCACACCCAAAGTGTGGCACATAAAGCCGCCTCTCAGTACTAAATTGAGTTCTTTTTCACTGCTTATTGCGCTTAAACGGTCAAATACACACAAAATAATGTCAAAATGCCAGTCTTGACGAGTATTCACGTAAACACAGTCAGTTATGTTTTAAGTGAACGTAAACAGTTGAGAAAGAAAACACATGTGTAATAGTACACAGTGGCACAGTGGCTGGTGAGCAAAAAAGTTAATGTCAAGCACAAT
Source organism: Megalobrama amblycephala (assembly GCF_018812025.1). Taxonomy (NCBI): domain Eukaryota; kingdom Metazoa; phylum Chordata; class Actinopteri; order Cypriniformes; family Xenocyprididae; genus Megalobrama; species Megalobrama amblycephala. The sequence continues at coordinate 53,315,780 of NC_063050.1, forward strand.
TGAGATTGTTTCAAAGCAGATTCACAGTGATAAAAAGGAAAAAAAACAATCACTGATGCAAACTTAACCATATATGTGAATTCTGCTGTAAAGCAGCTCTACAAGAAGACAATAATGTCATTATTCAGCTTGAGTCAATTCAATGTTGATTCAATTCAGCTCAATAACAGTGCCGATGTTGCAAAATTCATCAATTTAAGTGAGTTTTGAAATGCACACAGTGAAATGCATGGAGAAAAAAAAAAAAAATTTGAAATAAGACAAACAATCACAGTGTGATGTACATTTTGTTCATTTATCAGGACTCTACTACTCTTAAAAATAACTTTAAACTTCTTTATTGCCATCTACAGATCCATGAAGAACTTTAACATATATGGAAACTTTCCATTGTACAAAAGCTTTTTTTATAGTGGAAAAAGGTTCTTTAGATTGTTCAAATGTTCTTCAAACTAAGATAACATGGTTCTTTTAAAGACTGTTCACTAAATGGTTATTCTATGCCATCGCTGAGACCCACCCCCTTTAATTTTAAGAGTGTATATTCTGTTGCAGTTGAAAAATGATTTGTTGTTCAGTAAGAGTTGCTGAAATACTAAAATATTCAGTAGTTTACAGTCTCTTTCGATCTCTCAAACCCTAAAGCTGCTGATATATGAAAAAAAAAAAAAAAAAAAAACATTGGGGGGGGGGGTGCCTCGCCGTTTCTCACCTGTCACTTAAAACCATTTGCTAGTGATACACAAAAATCATAACTTACTTCCAGATATAAATTTCTCTCTCTCTCTCTCTCTTTTTTTTTTTTTTTTTGATTTGTATTGAGCTCCTGCCTCTCATTGAAACATATCTGTGAATCTGTGAGTGCTGAGGTCATACAGAGGAGAAATAAATAAAGAAATACAATGGAGACAAATGCAAGCGCTGTCTTCTCTCAGTGTAAAAGTAGTAAATAAAATATTAACAGACGTGAGGCGTGTGATTCTGGCTCAATGCGTTGGAGTCTTCGAACAAAAGGACGACCGTGTCATTGTCACCTGCGTGCGTTCACTTGTTTGGCAGCGAATCCAGACGCTGCATACTTGGTATGGAAAACAAAAGGCGTCAGCGAGACGTATCGGCAGGGAGTCGCATTGATCTCCAGTAAGGAGACACAATGAGAGGAAGTGCAGGCAGGTCCCTTCGGTGAGCACTTGTTAATTAATAGCCTGTCTCAGGACGGGATTACATGATATCGCCCAGTGGCTCTTCATCGAGAGCTAACAGTTGAAGGTGATCTTTTGCACCTGATGAGCTGTAATGATCCTGTTGTATTTAAATGGCTCCTTTAATGGACCGGGGTGCTTTTGGGGCACTTCAGTGTCCAATTATGGCATTCGAAGCTCGTGATACACTGCTCATCAGGCCATTTACAGTGGTTAGATAGCATGAGAGGTGCTGTAGTACGGATTTCTTGCCGAAAAAACAACAGGCCATGACAGTGAGATGGGAATTGTTCTGTAGTCCTTTAAAGAAAGCAATAATTGGGAGTAACTTTAAACCCTACAAAACAACAATACTATTACACTAAGCTATTTAAAATTAAATGCCATTAATTGCAGCAAGTCTGAAGTAGTGAACATGTATCTTTAACATGTTGTCAGGGGTTCTCACTTCATTTCGAGTCAGACATGGCTGAAATTACTGATAACTAAATTCTGTAGCTGTGTCAAATGATTCAGTGGGTGAGTCATTTGTGAAATAGATTCAAACCTAAAAACTCATGAGTTTTTGAATCTTTTTGTGAAAATGATATATCTATTGATCCATCCATTCATCCATCTCCATTGACATTTTGTAAATAAAGTTAAAATCTGTATCCATCCATCCATCCATATTATCATTTTTAAATAGTTAAAATCTATGTATCCATCCATCCATCTCAATTGTCATTTTTTAAAATAAAGTTATATCTATGTATCTATTCATCCATCCATCCATCTCTATGGTCATTTTTAAAGTTAAAATCTATCTGTCCGTCCATCCATCCATCCATCTCCATTGTCATTTTTAAATAAAGTTAAAATCTGTATCCATCCATCCATCTATCCATCCATCCATCCATCCATCCATCCATCCATAATGTCATTTTTAAATAGTTAAAATCTATGTATCTATCCATCCAT